>NW_027591219.1:10000-101675 GCF_964213995.1 Mustelus asterias | reverse complement strand
GTTCCTGCGCTGTACTGTTCTCTGGTAAGAAGTCTCACAACACCAGGTTAAAGTCCAACAGGTTTATTTGGTGGCACGAGCTTTCGGAGCGCCGCTCCTTCATCAGGTGAGTTGGACTCTCCACTCACCTGGGGAAGGAGCAGCGCTCCGAAAGCTCGTGATTCCAAATAAACCTGTTGGACTTGAACCTGGTGTTGTGAGACTTCTTACTGTGTTTACCCCAGTCCAACGCCGGCAACTCCACCCCACATACTGTTCTGTGTTCTTGGTATAAAGCCCGACACACACCCCTGGAACTCATTCAGAACATGTCTCTCCGCATTGTGATGCTTCCAGAGACAGGGGGGGTCTCTCGAGCCTGTGATTTCTGCTTCCGCACCCCCCCCCCACTCCCGCCGATGTCAGGGTTGTTTACTGTGGATGTGGAACATTTTGCCACATGTGTGCGATTGTGGTTATTTTTTTATGAGGATGTTGTTTGCATCAAGCTAAGCTTCAGGCAATGTCAACCAAGAGGGAATGCAGTGTTTGTGTTGTTTAGGATTAGAGTTGGGAGAACTTGTCCTTGAAGCTGTCAGTCGTTAATCACAGGCTGGAAGGTGATGAGAGATAAAGAAAGCAGCTCTCTCCATCTCCACCAATTGGTGCTTCGTTCAGGTTGTCTGATCTTTGCTGATTGGTTGGGCAGGTGATTTTTGAGTATCTCCTGCAATCACAGGCTGTCTTGGGCATTCCAGGAACCTGCAAGCTTTGAACTTCGATTCGCTGGAGGCTGCCAGCGTTCCTTGGCAGGCCTGCGGGATATTTATTTCATTGCCTGCTGCTCGTCAAGTTTTGAAGGATGAATCTTGATACCAGATTGCATTAATCGAGCTCTGAATCTCTCCGCCGGGACTCTGTCCTCCCCTTTTCTGCCAGTCCGTTCTGGCGACGGCAGTGGAAAACTTCAAATCGTGTTTCACACTGATGTGAAAAGTGTGACATCATTGTGCACGACTCCCCCATCCCCACCCCCACCTCCCCCCACCCCCCAGCCCCGCATCCATTGACTCCGTCTACACTTCTCGCTGCCTCGGCAAAGCAATCAGCATAATTAAGGACCTCACGCACCCCGGACATTCTCTCTTCCACCTTCTTCCTTCAGGAAAAAGATACAGAAGTCTGAGGTCACGTGCCAACCGACAAAAGGACAGCTTCTTCCCTGCTGCTGTCAGACTTTTGAATGGACCGACCTCACATTAAGTTGATCTTTCTCTACACCTGAGCTATGACTGTAACACTACATTCTGCACTCTCTCCTTTCATAGAATCATAGAATCATAGAAACCCTACAGTGCAGAAGGAGGCCATTCGGCCCATCGAGTCTGCGCCGACCACAATCCCACCCAGGCCCTACCCGCTAATTTACCCGCTAATCCCTCTAACCTACGCATCCCAGGACTCTAAGGGGCAATTTCTAACCTGGCCAATCAACCTAACCCGCACATCTTTGGACTGTGGGAGGAAACCGGAGCACCCGGAGGAAACCCACGCAGACACGAGGAGAATGTGCAAACTCCACACAGACAGTGACCCGAGCCGGGAATCGAACCCGGGACCCTGGAGCTGTGAAGCAGCAGTGCTAACCCACTGTGCTACCGTGCCGCCCAGTCTCCCACAGGGAGCACGTGGCAAGCAGATCTCCCGGAGGAGCTCAGGTGAGCTCGTGGGGAGGGGGGAGGGTGTTTGGGGAAGAGGGGCATGCCCAAACACTACCAAGGCTCTGCCCCCTGCATAAACCCCAATACTACCTAGGCACTGTCCCCCCCTCCCTGACAGCACTGCTGAGGGCAGTGCCAGGGGGTAGTGCCTAGGCGGTGTTGGATCTGCTTTATGGGAAGTTGGGGGGGGGGGTGGGGGGGGGGGGTGGCGTTAACCTCTGTTCCCTGGGGCAGCCTTTAAAGAATGGTGTCCCCCACCACCGCCCCCCCCCCCCCCCCCCCCCCCCCCGCCCCCCATTCTTCCAAAAAACAAGTTGCTGTCAGGGCAGGTCCAATCCGAGCCCACCCTGCCAGCGTGGTGTGTTGGAACCCACTTCTGTCCCTATGCATTGGACAATCATTCGGAGGAACCACTCTTGCTGCCGATGGCTTCAATGCCTGCTGTCGCCTTTCGCTGACATTCTGGAAAATTCTACCGCTTGAGTTCAGGGGCTGATTGAAAGAAGATGTTGAAACTGTGAGGCGGTTTGAAACAGAGAAGTAATTTCCACTGACTGTACAGAATACTCCCAGTGTGGTCTCACCAAGGCTCTGCACAACATCAGTACAATCACTCATGGTGAAAAGGTGTTATTGCTTCCCTTGTGGTATCTTGACTGCTCTACTTTGCTGTCTGAGTGTGAGGGAACATCCTTCTGGAAGTTTCTGGGTCTACCTGCCCTCTGTGATGGGCAACTTTTTGGCCCAGCTGCTTAGAAAACCAGCCACTGGAATCTTTGACAAATTGGCAATGAAGAGGTAAGAATTCAGGTGGAAATGGTAGCAGGAGATTCGATCGTTCCCCTCGGCCACCCCCACAGTGTTTTAGCAACAGTTCAGATTACTTTACAGAAGATTGACGATCTGTCTGTACCACAGGAACAGGAACAGCTCAGAGTTCTGTCCGCGCTGGGACACGGCAGGCGGGAGAGCAACTTGTGAACACTTTACAGACACACACCTTCTCTGAAACAATCTTTCTGTCGCTCAGGGGATACAAACTGATGCAGCAAATGATTAATTCACAACCCTCTGCCAGGCTGGCTGAATATTGTGCTCATCTCATGAAGAAATACTAAACTAGGAGCGGGAGTCAGGCCATTCGGCCCCTCCAGCCTGCTCCCCCATTCAATAAGATCACGGCTGGTCTGATTGGGACCTCAACCCCACATTCTTGCCCACCTCCCAATAACCTTTCACCCCCCTCGTTAATCACAAATCTATCTGGTTCTGCCTTTAAGATATTCAAAGATTCTG
Source organism: Mustelus asterias (assembly GCF_964213995.1). Classification (NCBI taxonomy): domain Eukaryota; kingdom Metazoa; phylum Chordata; class Chondrichthyes; order Carcharhiniformes; family Triakidae; genus Mustelus; species Mustelus asterias. The sequence continues at coordinate 98,679 of NW_027591219.1, read as the reverse complement.
CTTCCACTGGCAATCGAGTCCAGAGACTTACCAACTCGTAAGAGCAAAAAATAACATCCTCTCCACATCCCCCCCTGTCAATACCCCTCAGGATCTTAAAGGTTTCTATCAAGTCACCTCTTACTCTTCTAAACGCTAGTGGATACAGGCCTAGCCTGTCCAACCTCCCCTCATAAGACATCCCACCCATTTCCTGGTGTTAGTCTAACCAACCTTCCCTGAACTGCTTCTCACGCATCTTTTCTTGAAGATCCTAGAATATGTCCGTCAATCTGGGGGGGGCGCTTTCTGGATGCGGAAATGGAGCACTCGCAGCTCTGTAACTTCCTTCCTGTGTTCGAGGAACTCTTGTTGCTGTCTGACTGTGCTGATGCACGGAGGGGGGGTGGTTGCGGAGGCTTGTATCTGAGGGAATCCTTCACTCTCAGTGTGACGCACATCTGAAGCTGCTTTGATGCTTCAAGCCGTGCTGAAGGATGAGGGCGTGGGTCAAGGTCAGAGTTCACTGAGGCAGTGATGAGGTGCGGGTCAAGGTCAGAGTTCACTGAGGCAGTGATGATGCGCGGGTCAAGGTCAGAGTTCACTGAGGTAGTGCTGAGGCGCGGGTCAGGGTCAGAGTTCACTGAGACAGTGATGAGGCGTGGATCAAGGTCAGAGTTCACTGAGGCAGTGATGAGGCACAGGTCAAGGTCAGAGTTCACCTGAAGAAGGGGCTTAAGGCTCAGAAAGCTTGTGGTTTTTGCTACCAAATAAACCTGTTGGACTTTAACCTGGTGTTGTTAAACTTCTTACTGCCCTTTCCAAGGCCAGCACATCCTTCCTTAGATATGGGGCCCAAAACTGCTCACAATTTTGCTTCCAGCTTCCACACTTAGAGTACTGTGACTCGAGAAATATATCAGCCATGATTGAATGTCGGAGCAGACTCGATGGGCCGAATGGCCTAATTCTGCTCCTCTATCTTCTGGGTCTGATGGGCAGGTCAACAGATTTGGTTGATAACAGAGATGTGAGGCAGAACTCAGAGGTAGAGATTGTCCTGTTTAGAAACTGCACAGACTTGGCCGTGACTTGGGCCAGTGAGTTGGGTCTATACTCACGGAATTTCAGAAGAATGGGGGGGAATCTCATTGAAAGCTGCAATATTCCGACGGTGTTTGAGAAGGTGGACTGAGGGATTGTTTCTGCTGACTGGGGAACGTAACAGCCGGGGAAACAGATTCAGGATAAGGGGTGGATATTTGAAACTGAGATGAGGAGAAATTTCTTCACTCAAAGGGTTGTGAATCTTTGGAATTCTCTCCCTCAGTGGGTTGTGGGTGTGTTGAAGAGATTTCAAGCTGGGATAGACTAACTTTAGACTTCTTGGGGAATGAAGGGATTCGGGGAGTAGGCAGGAAAATGGGGATGAAACCCAGTATCAGGCATGATGATATTGAATGGCGGGGCAGGCTCGATGGGCCGAATGGTCCACTCCTGCTGGTATTTCTTGTCTTTTATCTTCTTGAGTTGGCTGATGACATGCTGACTGACACTCCCGGTGCGGGACTGAGGGTGTGCTGCCCTGTCTTAAGGCAAGGCCCCTGCCTGCTGTCTCAGACGGGCAGAGAAGATCCCATGGGACTTTGACCAACGGTGGGGGAGATTCTCTCCGACATTCTGGACAATATCAACCCCTCGATCAACCTCACAGCAAATTACAGCTGTCCCGGTCATTAGCCCTTTGCAATTGGTGGCATCTTGCTGTGTAAAAAATGGCCGTTCCTTTGGCTACACTACAACAGTGGCTTGACTTCAGACAGCTCGCTGGCTCTCCCTGGTCACTGGCAAAAGAAGCAGTGGTGACTGAAGAGGAAAAGGGTTTTCAGACAGCGAGCACTGAAATGGACTCCCCAGTGAAGGCAAGGTCAACCAAGGCCTTCGGAAGAGAACTGGATCATTCTGTGAAGGAGAAATATTTGTCGATCTTATGGCGGGCCAGATAAATGAGGCAGAGGTGGATAGATTCTTGATTAACAAGGGGGAGGGTGAATGGTGATCAGGGGTAGGCTGGAATGTGGGGTTGGGGTTCAGGCAGCTCGGTGGCACAGTGATTAGCACTGTTTCCTCACAGCGCCAAGGACCCGGGTTCGATTCCCGGCTTGGGTCACTCTCTGTGTGGATTCTGCACATTCTCCCCGTGTCTGCGCGGGTTTCCTTCTGGGGTTCCGGTTTCCTCCCGCAGTCTAAAAGACGTGCTGCTTAGGTGGATTGGCCATGCTAAATTCCCCCTCAGTGGTAGTAGTAGAGGCGGGTACAATTTTGTCTTTGAAGAAGCATTTAGACAGTTACATGGGTAAGATGGGTACAGAGGGATATGGGCCAAATGCGGGCAATTGGGACTAGCTTCGGGGTTTAAAAAAAAGGGCGGCATGGACAAGTTGGTCTGAAGGGCCTGTTTCCATGCTGTAAACCTCTCCCCGAAACAGATGTGGCAACTCGGGGATTTTCACAGTAACTTAATTGCGGTGTTAATGTAAGCCTACTTGTGACACTAATAAATAAACTTGAAACTTTGACTTTACAATCAGACTGGCGATGATCTTACTGAATAGTGGAGCAGGCACGAGGGGCCGAATGGCCTTACTCCTGCTCCGAATATGTGTGGTTCACCTGTGGGGAGTGGCACTGGGGTGAAATGGTCTGTCAGAGTGCCAGCACCGGTTCAATGGGCCAAACAGCCTCCTTCTGTGCTGGAGCTAAGCTCTGATTCCACAAAGGCAGCTCGCTACGCCAACTGGTCAGGGCACTGCGAGATGGGCACTGACAGCGGCCTTGCCCAGGGCACTCGCGTCCCAATGAGGAGCAAGAAAGCAAAATCCAAGTTCTTGTAGGATTCTCAAATCCCCCGACAGATGAAGTTGGGAGAGAAGTTGGCTGAAGGCTGTAATTAAACTCTGCTGATTCTGTTTATGTTGTTCTGTTCGCAAGCTGATGGGTTGTTGGAACAGACTTTCCAAGGAGAGGGCCCCGAAGACAGTCAGTCTTGGCACGGTGATTCAAAAACCAGCTTCCTGAGACGAGGAGGGATCAAATCCTACTGCCCGCGCACGCAAGCAGACAAAATAAATTAGCAGCGGAACACATCAAAGAGCTTCAAAAAGCACCGAGAATTATCCCTCTTCAAAACCCATTAGTGGCTGGAATTGATAACTAGCTCAGGACCATAAGACCACAAGACACAGGAGCAGAATGAGGCCACTCGGCCCATCAAGTCTGCTCCGCCATTCAATCATGGCTGATATTTTTCTCATCCCCATTCTCCTGCCTTTTCCCCCATAGTAAGAAGTCTCACAACACCAGGTTAAAGTCCAACAGGTTTATTTGGTAGCACAAGCCACTAGCTTTCGGAGCGCTTGCTGCTCCTTCATCAGGTGAGTGGGATTTCTGTTCACAAACAGGACATACATAGACACAAACTCAATTTACAAAATAATGGTTGGAATGCGAGTCTTTACAGGTAATCAAGTCTTAAAGGTACAGACAATGTGAGTGGAGAGAGCGTTAAGCACAGGTTAAAGAGGTGTGTATTGTCTCCAGACAGGACAGTTAGTGAGATTTTGCAAACCCAGGCAAGTCGTGGGGGTTACAGATAGTGTGACATGAACCCAATATCCCGGTTGAGGCCGTCCTCATGTGTGCGGAACTTGGCTATCAGTTTCTGCTCAGCGACTCTGCGTTGTCGTGAAGGCCACCTTGGAGAACGCTTACCCGAAGATCAGAGGCCGAATGCCCGTGACCGCTGAAGTGTTCCCCAACAGGAAGAGAACACTCTTGCCTGGTGATTGTCGAGCGGTGTTCATTCATCCGTTGTCGTAGCGTCTGCATGGTTTCCCCAATGTACCATGCCTCGGGACATCCTTTCCTGCAGCATATCAGGTAGACAACTTTGGCCGAGTCGCAAGAGTAGGTATCGTGTACCTGGTGGATGGTGTTCTCGCGTGAGATGATGGCATCCGTGTCGATGATCCGGCACGCCTTGCAGAGGTTGCTGTGGCAGGGTTGTGCGGTGTCGCGGTCACTGTTCTCCTGAAGGCTGGGTAGTTTGCTGTGGACAATGGTCTGTTTGAGGTTGTGCGGTTGTTTGAAGGCAAGAAGTGGGGGTGTGGGAATGGCCTTGGCGAGATGTTCGTCTTCATCGATGACATGTTGAAGGCTCCAGAGAAGATGTCGTAGCTTCTCCGCTCCGGGGAAGTACTGGACGACGAAGGGTACTCTGTCCACCGTGTCCCGTGTTCGCAGCAAACTACCCAGCCTTCAGGAAAACAGTGACCATGACACCACACAACCCTGCCACAGCAACCTCTGCAAGACATGCCGGATCATCGACACAGATGCCATTATCTCATGTGAGAACACCATCCACCAGGTACACGGTACATACACTTACAACTCGGCCAAAGTTGTCAACCTGATACGCTGCAGGAAAGGATGTCCCGAGGCATGGTACATTGGGGAGACCATGCAGACGCTACGACAACGGATGAATGAACATCGCTCGACAATCACCAGGCAAGAGTGTTCTCTTCCTGTTGGGGAACACTTCAGCAGTCACGGGCATTCGGCCTCTGATCTTCGGGTAAGCGTTCTCCAAGGCGGCCTTCACGACACACAGTGCAGAGTCGCTGAGCAGAAACTGATAGCCAAGTTCCGCACACATGAGGACGGCCTCAACCGGGATCTTGGGTTCATGTCACACTATCTGTAACCCCTACGACTTGCCTGGGCTTGCAAAATCTCACTAACTGTCCTGTCTGGAGACAATACACATCTCTTTAACCTGTGCTTAACTCTCTCTCCACTCACATTGTCTGCACCTGTAAAGACTTGATTACCTGTAAAGACTCGCATTCCAGCCATTATTTTGTAAATTGAGTTTGTGTCTTAAAATGCCCTGTTTGTGAACAGAACTCCCACTTACCTGACGAAGGAGCAGCAAGCGCTCCGAAAGCTAGTGGCTTGTGCTGCCAAATGAACCTGTTAGACTTTAACCTGGTGTTGTGAGACTTCTTACTGTGTTTACCCCAGTCCAACGCCGGCATCTCCACATCATTTTCCCCCATAACCCCTGATCCGCCGCCTTATTAATCAAGAACCTATCTATCTCTGTCTTAAAGACACTCAATGACCTGGTCTCCATCGCCTTCTGTAGCAAAGAGTTCCACAGATTCACCACTCTCTGGCTGAAGAGGACAATCTGAAAGAGCTACGGTAAAAGTGACAGAGCGGAAACCTTTACCCAGAGTGGGAGCCGAGGGGGCTCTCCGAGTCACTCACCATCCTGATTGGGAAATACGTCAGCGTCGCTGGGTAAAAATCCTGGAACTCCCTCCATAACAGCACCTCAGGGACTGGAGAAGGCAACTCGCTTTCACCTTCTCAAGGGGCAATTAGGGATGCTGGAAAGAAAGTGATAAACGTACTCATGGCACGGTGGCACAGTGGTTAGCACCGCTGCCTCACAGCGCCAGGGACCCGGGTTCAATTCCCGGATTGGGTCACTGTCTGTGCGGAGTCTGCACGTTCTCCCCCGTGTCTGCGTGGGTTTCCCTCCGGGTGCTCCGGTTTCCTCCCACAGTCCACAGATGTGCGGGTTAGGTGGATTGGTCAGACTAAATTGCCCCTCGTGTCAGGGGGATTAGCTAGGGTAAATATATGTGGGGTGACAGGAATAGGGGCTAGGTGGGATTGTTGTCAGTACAGACTCAATGGGCTGAATGGCCTCTTTCTGCACTGTTATGATTCTATGATTTTCAAGGGAATTATGGATGGGCAACAGATGTTGATCTCGCCAGCGACGGATACATCCCAAAATCGATAAACACTTCCTTCAGAGGAGATATTTAATGTCTTTGAGTGATATTTCATTCATGGAGCAGTGTCCAAACACTGAGACTGAGACCTTGCTGTGTTATTTTTTTTCATTCCATTGCATTGTCTTTACTCCCAGTGACTCAGACATAAGTCCCCCAGCAACTAAATCCCACAAACTCTTACGTCCCAGACATTCCCTGGAGATTGGGGAAAGGTGGCCCCCCATTTCCCTGTGGGTCCCTCAGAGAGAAGAGCCTGGGCCGGGCTAGAGATCTCAGTGAACAGCCCTCTTCAGGATCGGAACGCCAGCGGTTCCAGTCCCAATCCGGACACTCCAGACGCGAGCACTCCCAATGCATTCCTGAGGGAATGCTGCATTGTCGAAGGTGCTGTCACTCTGAAAGCCTTGATTAGATCCCATGGAACTGTGTGGAGGAAGAGTGGGAAAGCTCCCCCCACCCCCAATATCCTGACCAATCCTGACCACTCTCTTGCCATTGGGTTACTGCAAATGGGAGCTCGCTGTTAGCTAATTGGCTGTCACATTCCCTGCATCACCAGCATGATGTTCTGATTGGATTTATTATTGTCACATGGATGAACATATAATGAAAAGTATTGTTTCTTGCGCGCTGTACAGACAAAGCATACCATTCATAGAGAAGGAAAGCAGAGAGTGCAGAATGTAGTGTTACAGTCATAGCTAGGGTGTAGAGAAAGATCAACTTAATGCGAGGTAGGTCCATTCAAAAGTCTGACAGCAGCAGGGAAGAAGCTGTTCTTGAGTCGGTTGGTACGTGACCTCAGACTTTTGTATCTTTTTCCCGACGGATGAAGGTGGAAGAGAGAATGTCCGGCGTGCGTGGGGTCCTTAATTATGCCGGCTGCTTTGCCGAGGCAGCAGGAAGTGTAGACGGAGTCAATGGATGGGAGGCTGGTTTGCGTGATGGATTGGGCTATATTCATGACCTTTTGTAGTTCCTTGCGGTCTTGGGCAGAGCAGGAGCCATACCAAGCTGTGATACAACCAGAAAGAATGCTTTCTATGGTGCATCTGTAAAAGTTGGTGAGAGTCGTAGCGGACATGCCAAATTTCCTTCGTCTTCTGAGAAAGTCGAGGCGTTGGTGGACTTTCTTAACTATAGTGTCGGCATGGGGGGGACCAGGACAGGATGATGACACTTCAGCAGTACTTCATTGTACTGAGACCATGCCAGGACATGTTGGGAGAGGCATCAGAGCAATGCAAATCTTCCTTCTCTCATGCCATCAGGTTGCATAAAGGTTAACCGCCCAACACATTCAACCGGAGCGAATCTGACATTGAGATGCATTGGGAAGTTACGGAATCTGAATGGAAGAGGGAAGGTCTTGGAGAGAGAGAGAGCGAGAGAGAGAAAGACAACATTTGGGAGAGAATTGCAAAGTTCAGAGTCCACACGACCCACAGCGATGGTGATTGGTGCGCATCAGAAGGGCAGCGCCTGAGAATGCTGACACTACTCCACAGCAACCAATCCAGGCTGTGACCCAATTTTAGACTGAAACTCAACCAATGACCAGGTCCATTGAGAGCAGAAACGGGGTTTGCTGATATTCTGATATAAGCAGCCTTTTCTGTTGGCATTTCCCGCTGCTTTCACAACCATAGCCGCAGGAATGATGTCAGCTTGCCCTGTGAGAGCTGTGTTATTTATTGTGGCTATAATTTTAGACCCTGCAGCTAATTTTATCATTCAGAGAGACAGAGAGAGGACTGTGCGTCTCCCCGCTCTGCTCCCCTCTCTCTCTCTCTCTCTCTCTCAACGTCTCGTGACAGCTCCAGATCCACGGGCTCCCACCCAATCACCTCACTGACTGTGGGAAGGGATCCGAGCTGGAACCACTGCGGCTTATTGCTGAAAATTACCCATTAGTACCAAACTGGGGGCCGGGGGGATGGTGGGGGGGGGCAGTTGGTGATTACAGCAGGGGGACTGTGGCCAAACGAAGGGATACGGGAGCGGGGGGTGGGGGCGGGGGCGGGGGGATAGTCTGTCATTCACTAAGAAGCTTCAATGTGGAGAAGAGAGAAGCCATCCACTCTGGTAACAGAATCATAGAGGTTTACAGCATGGAAACAGGCCCTTCGGCCCAACTTGTCCATGCCGCCCAGTTTTTATGACTAAGCTAGTCCGAATTGCCCGCATTTGGCCCATATCCCTCTATACCCATCTTACCCATGTAACTGTCTGAATGCTTTTTAAAAGACAAAATTGTACCCGCCTCTACTACTACCTCTGGCAGCTTGTTCCAGACACTCACCACCCTCTGTGTGAATAAATTGCCCCTCTGGACACTTTTGTATCTCTCCCCTCTCACCTTAAACCTATGCCCTCTAGTTTTAGACTCCCCTGCCTTTGGGAAAAGATATTGACTATCTAGCTGATCTATGCCCCTCATTATTTTATAGACCTCTATAAGATCACCCCTCAGCCTTCTACGGTCCAGAGAAAAAAGTCCCAGTCTATCCAGCCTCTCCTTATAACTCAAACCATCAAGTCCTGGTAGCATCCCAGTAAATATTTTCTGCACCCTTTCTAGTTTAATAATATCCTTTCTATAATAGGGTGACCAGAACTGTACACAGTATTCCAAGTGTGGCCTTACCAATGTCTTGTACAACTTCAACAAGACATTCCAACTCCTGTATTCAATGTTCTGACCAATGAAACCAAGCATGCCGAATGCCTTCTTCACCACTCTGTCCACCTGTGACTCCACTTTCAAGGAGTTATGAACCTGTACCCCAAGATCTCTTTGTTCTGTAACTCTCCCCAACGCCCTACCATTAACTGAATAGGTCAGAAGAAAACAAAAACAAAAAGAAATCTAGCAGGCGGCGATGGCCAAGTGGTATTATCGCTAGACTATTAATCCAGAAACTCAGCTGATGTTCTGGGGACACGGGTTCGAATCCCGCCACGGCAGATGGTGGAATTCAATAAAAAAATACCTGGAATTAAGAATCTACTGATGACCATGAAACCATTGTCGATTGTCGGAAAAACCCATCTGGTTCACTCATGTCCTTTCGGGAAGGAAACCTGCCATCCTTACCCGGTCTGGCCGACATGTGACTCCAGAGCCACAGCTCAGGGTTGACTCTCAACTGCCCTCTGCCATGGCTGAGTGAGACACACAGTTCAAGGGCAATTAGGGATGGGCAATAAATGCTGGCCAAGCCAGCGACACCCAGGTCCCACGAAAAAAAAAGAATGAAGTAACATCCAGAAAAGAGTGAGTCAGTATTTGGGCCATTGGATCAGAGCTGGAAAGCTGCGGAGATCTCTTCTCAAGGAGAAAGGGGAAGGGAGCAGAAAGTGAGGTTGACCTCAGCACAGTTAGATTATGGATGGCACAGAGTGGTTGCAGGTGGGTTGCAGTGTGTGTGTGAGGACGGTGCAAGATAGACATGTATAATGAACCATCACAACAGATCTCCCAAGGTCTGTCTGGTGTTGGACAGAGCTCTGTGTACCAGCAAGTACTGACCCCCTGACAGTGTGGCATTCCCTCAATATTGACCCTCTGACAGTGCGGCACTCCCTCAATACTGACCCTCTGACAGTGCGGCACTCCCACAGTACTGACCCTCTGACAGTGCGGCACTCCCTCAGTACTGAACCTCTGACAGTGCGGCACTCCCTCAGTACTGACCCTCTGACAGTGCGGCACTCCCTCAGTACTGAACCTCTGACAGTGCAGCACTCCCTCAGTACTGATCCTCTGACAATGTGGCACTCCCTCAGTACTGACCCTCTGACAGTGCAGCACGCCCTCAATACTAACCCTCTGACAGTGCGGCACTCCCTCAATAATGACCCTCTGACAGTGCGGCACTCCCTCTGTACTGAACCTCTGACAGTGCGGCACTCCCTCAGTACTGACCCTCTGACAGTGCGGCACTCCCTCAGTACTGACCCTCTGACAGTGCGGCACTCCCTCAGTACTGACCCTCTAAACAGTGCGGCACTCCCTCAGTACTGACCCTCTGACAGTGCGGCACTCCCTCAGTACTGACCCTCTGACTGTGCGGCACTCCCTCAGTACTGACCCTCTGACAGTGCAGCACTCCCTCAGTACTGACCCTCTGACAGTGAGGCACTCCCTCAGTACTGACCCTCTGACAGTGCAGCACTCCCTCAGTACTGACCCTCTGACAGTGCAGCACTCCCTCAGTACTGACCCTCTGACAGTGCAGCACTCCCTCAGTACTGACCCTCTGACAGTGCAGCACTCCCTCAGTACTGACATCCTGCAGTGTTCCAGTAATGTTTACTTGCCCTCCTTTTGTTTCATTGACTCCTGGATAATTGCACTGGGCTTTTGCTTTTCCTGTCAGCGCGGTGATTATCTGCTCTTTGTGTGTGAATGTGTGTGCAGAATCTATCCATAAATATCACACCATTAACTGTGACAACACAGAATGGCATGTCGTTTGGTTTGGGCTGGCAGGAGACCAGTTTAAGCACAGAGTCAGACAGTTTCTCATGGATGCCTTTCCCTCAGTTGAAATCTAGTGCATCACATCGCATTCCCGTTCCTGGGAACAGAGGGGACGAGCACTGCTGCCTCACAATGTCAGAGACCCGGGGGTTCGATTCCCGGCCTCGGGGCACTGTCTGTGCGGAGTCTGCACATTCTCCCCGTGTGTGCGTGGGTTTCCTCCGGGCACTCCGGTTTCCTCCCACCGTCCGAAAGACGTGCTGGTTAGGGTGCATTGGCCGTGCTAAATTCTCCCTCAGTGTACCCCAAACAGGCGCCCGAGTGTGGCAACTGGGGGAATTTCACAGTAACTTCATTGCAGTGTTAATGGAAGCCTTACTTGTGACACTAATAAATAAACTTTAAAAATATACACTTTAAACTTTTTAAAAACCCAGGTCCGGTTTCTGGTGCGGCGCAGGGGCGGTGCTGCTCTGTCAAAGGCGCTGTCTTTCAGGTCAAACGTTTAAAAACCGAGGGTGGGTGTACAAGATCCCACAGCCACAGTTTCTAAACAGGAGCCAGGGAGTTCTACTGGCCAATATATATCACTCAGTCACCCACAAAGGAACATGTTAGTCTGCACGTCCTTCTCACATTGCTCCTTGTGGGATCTTGCTGTGCACAGATTGGCTGCTGCGTATGAAGTGACTGTAATGTATGTCGTTGGGGTGTATGTCCCTTTAAGAGAGCATAGAATTCATAGAATCCCTACAGTGCAGAAGGAGGCCATTCGGCCCATCGAGTCTGCACCGACCACAATCCCACCCAGGCCCTACCCCCACATATTTACCCACTAATCCCTCTAACCTACGCATCTCAGGACTCTAAGGGGCAATTTTTAACCTGGCCAATCAACCAAACCCGCACATCTTTGGACTGTGGGAGGAAACCGGAGCACCCGGAGGAAACCCACGCAGACACGAGGAGAATGTGCAAACTCCACACAGACAGTGACCCGAGCCGGGAATCGAACCCGGGACCCTGGAGCTGTGAAGCAGCAGTGCTAACCACTGTGCTACCGTGCCGCCGGTAAGGTGAGCTGGAGTGCGAGGGTGGGGGTGTCAGTCCTGGTCTGAACGGGCTACTGTTTCGATGTTCAATAAACCGTTCCTTGTTTGAATCAGACCACAAGACCCTAAGATATAGGAGCAGAATTAGACCGTTCGGCCCATCGAGTCTGCTCTGCCATTCAATCATGGCTGATAAGTTTCTCAATCCCATTCTCCTGCCTTTTCCCCATAACCTTTGATCCCCAATCAAGAACGTATTTCTCTCTGTCTTGAAGACACTCAATGACCTGGCCTCCACAGCCTTCAGCGGAAAAGAGTTCCACAGATTTACCACCCTCTGGCTGAAGAAATTCCTCCTCATCTCGGTTCTGAAGGGTTGTCCTTTTACTCTGAGGCTGCGCAGTCGGATCCCAGTCTCTCCTACGAATGGAAACATCTTCCCCATGTCCACTCTATCCAGGCCTTTCAGTATTCAGTATTAAAGTTTCAATGAAATACTTCCCCCTCATCCTTCTAAACTCCATCAAGTACAGACCCAGAGTCCTCAACCATTCCTCATACATCAAGCTTTTCATTCGTGGGATCATTCTTGTGAACCTCCTCTGGACCCTCTTCAAGGCCAGCACGTCCTTCCTTCGATACGGGACCCAAAATTGCTCGCAATATTTCCACATGGGGTCTGACTGGGGCCTTATAAAGCCTCAGAAGTACATCCCTGTTCTTGTATTCTGGTCCTCTCGAGATGAATGCTAACATTGCATTTACCGACCTACCTCGTGGTCTTTTAACAATCCCAATGAGACCCAAACATAATCGTGCTTCATGAAAACAACTCCCAATGGACCGTGAAGAGTTAGGTTCATTCTGAACTGATGGAATTCATGTCTGCAAATATCAGAATCCTTGATATCCACTGACCATGTCACCTCACTGTCCAGTTAATTTTTCACACCTTCTCCGATATCTCCGCCATTTCCTTATTGCGTGATTGCTGGAAAATGTCACATTTTATTGATGTGTAGCTCCTAGATAATTCCCCCGTCACGATTCTAATAAAACCACAGCTCCGATAAACTCTTTGGAATTTCACACCGCGTGCCAGGGGCGGCCCGGTGGCACAGTGGGTTAGCACTGCTGCCTCACAGCGTCAGGGACCCGGGGCGGCCCGGTGGCACAGTGGTTAGCACTGCTGCCTCACAGCGCCAGGGACCCGGGGCAGCGCGGTGGCACAGTGGGTTAGCACTGCTGCCTCACAGCGTCAGGGACCCGGGGCGGCCCGGTAGCACAGTGGTTAGCACTGCTGCCTCACAGCGTCAGGGACCCGGGGCAGCACGGTGACACAGTGGTTAGCACTGCTGCCTCACAGCGTCAGGGACCCGGGGCAGCGCGGTGGCACAGTGGTTAGCACTGCTGCCTCACAGCGTCAGGGACCTGGGGCGGCCCGGTGGCACAGTGGTTAGCACTGCTCCCACACAGCGTCAGGGACCCGGGGCGGCCCGGTGGTACAGTGGTTAGCACTGCTGCCTCACAGCGTCAGGGACCCGGGGCGGCCCGGTGGCACAGTGGTTAGCACTGCTCCCTCACAGCGTCAGGGACCCGGGGCGGCCCGGTGGCACAGTGGTTAGCACTGCTCCCTCACAGCGTCAGGGACCCGGGGCGGCCCGGTGGCACAGTGGTTAGCACTGCTCCCTCACAGCGTCAGGGACCCGGGGCAGCGCGGTGGCACAGTGGTTAGCACTGCTGCCTCACAGCGCCAGGGACCCGGGGCAGACACGGTGGCACAGTGGTTAGCACTGCTCCCTCACAGCGTCAGGGACCCGGGGCAGCGCGGTGGCACAGTGGTTAGCACTGCTGCCTCACAGCGTCAGGGACCCGGGGCAGCGCGGTGGCACAGTGGTTAGCACTGCTGCCTCACAGCGTCAGGGACCCGGGGCGGCCCGGTGGCACAGTGGTTAGCACTGCTGCCTCACAGCGTCAGGGACCCGGGGCAGACACGGTGGCACAGTGGTTAGCACTGCTGCCTCACAGCGTCAGGGACCCGGGGCGGCCCGGTGGCACAGTGGTTAGCACTGCTCCCTCACAGCGTCAGGGACCCGGGGCGGCCCGGTGGCACAGTGGTTAGCACTGCTGCCTCACAGCGTCAGGGACCCGGGGCAGCGCGGTGACACAGTGGTTAGCGCTGCTGCCTCACAGCGTCAGGGACCCGGGGCGGCCCGGTGGCACAGTGGTTAGCACTGCTGCCTCACAGCGTCAGGGACCCGGGGCAGCGCGGTGGCACAGTGGTTAGCACTACTGCTTCACAGCGTCAGGGACCCGGGGCGGCCCGGTGGCACAGTGGTTAGCACTGCTGCCTCACAGCGTCAGGGACCCGGGGCAGCGCGGTGGCACAGTGGTTAGCACTGCTCCCTCACAGCGTCAGGGACCCGGGGCAGACACGGTGGCACAGTGGTTAGCACTGCTCCCTCACAGCGTCAGGGACCCGGGGCGGCCCGGTGACACAGTGGTTAGCACTGCTGCCTCACAGCGCCAGGGACCCGGGGCAGCGCGGTGGCACAGTGGTTAGCACTGCTGCCTCACAGCGTCAGGGACCCGGGGCAGCGCGGTGGCACAGTGGTTAGCACTACTGCCTCACAGCGTCAGGGACCCGGGGCAGCGCGGTGGCACAGTGGTTAGCACTGCTGCCTCACAGCGTCAGGGACCCGGGGCAGCGCGGTGGCACAGTGGTTAGCACTGCTGCTTCACAGCGTCAGGGACCCGGGGCGGCCCGGTGGCACAGTGGTTAGCACTGCTGCCTCACAGCGTCAGGGACCCGGGGCAGCGCGGTGGCACAGTGGTTAGCACTGCTGCCTCACAGCGTCAGGGACCCGGGGCAGACACGGTGGCACAGTGGTTAGCACTGCTGCCTCACAGCGTCAGGGACCCGGGGCGGCCCGGTGGCACAGTGGTTAGCACTGCTCCCTCACAGCGTCAGGGACCCGGGGCAGACACGGTGGCACAGTGGTTAGCACTGCTCCCTCACAGCGTCAGGGACCCGGGGCGGCCCGGTGACACAGTGGTTAGCACTGCTGCCTCACAGCGCCAGGGACCCGGGGCAGCGCGGTGGCACAGTGGTTAGCACTGCTGCCTCACAGCGTCAGGGACCCGGGGCAGCGCGGTGGCACAGTGGTTAGCACTACTGCCTCACAGCGTCAGGGACCCGGGGCAGCGCGGTGGCACAGTGGTTAGCACTACTGCCTCACAGCGTCAGGGACCCGGGGCAGCGCGGTGGCACAGTGGTTAGCACTACTGCCTCACAGCGTCAGGGACCCGGGGCAGCACGGTGGCACAGTGGTTAGCACTGCTGCCTCACAGCGTCAGGGACCCGGGGCAGCGCGGTGGCACAGTGGTTAGCACTGCTGCCTCACAGCGTCAGGGACCCGGGGCAGCGCGGTGGCACAGTGGTTAGCACTGCTGCCTCACAGCGTCAGGGACCCGGGGCGGCACGCTGGCACAGTGGTTAGCACTGCTGCCTCACAGCGTCAGGGACCCGGGGCAGCGCGGTGGCACAGTGGTTAGCACTGCTGCCTCACAGCGTCAGGGACCCGGGGCAGACACGGTGGCACAGTGGTTAGCACTGCTGCCTCACAGCGTCAGGGACCCGGGGCGGCCCGGTGGCACAGTGGTTAGCACTGCTCCCTCACAGCGTCAGGGACCCGGGGCAGACACGGTGGCACAGTGGTTAGCACTGCTCCCTCACAGCGTCAGGGACCCGGGGCGGCCCGGTGACACAGTGGTTAGCACTGCTGCCTCACAGCGCCAGGGACCCGGGGCAGCGCGGTGGCACAGTGGTTAGCACTGCTGCCTCACAGCGTCAGGGACCCGGGGCAGCGCGGTGGCACAGTGGTTAGCACTACTGCCTCACAGCGTCAGGGACCCGGGGCAGCGCGGTGGCACAGTGGTTAGCACTACTGCCTCACAGCGTCAGGGACCCGGGGCAGCGCGGTGGCACAGTGGTTAGCACTGCTGCCTCACAGCGTCAGGGACCCGGGGCAGCGCGGTGGCACAGTGGTTAGCACTGCTGCCTCACAGCGTCAGGGACCCGGGGCGGCCCGGTGGCACAGTGGTTAGCACTGCTGCCTCACAGCGTCAGGGACCTGGGGCGGCCCGGTGGCACAGTGGTTAGCACTGCTGCCTCACAGCGTCAGGGACCCGGGGCAGCGTGGTGGCACAGTGGTTAGCACTGCTGCCTCACAGCGTCAGGGACCCGGGGCAGCGCGGTGGCACAGTGGTTAGCACTGCTGCCTCACAGCGTCAGGGACCCGGGGCAGACACGGTGGCACAGTGGTTAGCACTGCTGCCTCACAGCGTCAGGGACCCGGGGCAGCGCGGTGGCACAGTGGTTAGCACTGCTGCCTCACAGCGTCAGGGACCCGGGGCGGCCCGGTGGCACAGTGGTTAGCACTGCTGCCTCACAGCGTCAGGGACCCGGGGCAGCGTGGTGGCACAGTGGTTAGCACTGCTGCCTCACAGCGTCAGGGACCCGGGGCAGCGCGGTGGCACAGTGGTTAGCACTGCTGCCTCACAGCGTCAGGGACCCGGGGCAGCGCGGTGGCACAGTGGTTAGCACTGCTGCCTCACAGCGTCAGGGATCCGGGGCGGCCCGGTGGCACAGTGGTTAGCACTGCTGCCTCACAGCGTCAGGGACCCGGGGCAGCACGGTGGCACAGTGGTTAGCACTGCTGCCTCACAGCGTCAGGGACCCGGGGCAGCCCAGTGGCACAGTGGTTAGCACTGCTGCCTCACAGCGTCAGGGACCTGGGGCGGCCCGGTGGCACAGTGGTTAGCACTGCTGCCTCACAGCGTCAGGGACCCGGGGCGGCCCGGTGGCACAGTGGTTAGCACTGCTCCCTCACAGCGTCAGGGACCCGGGGCAGACACGGTGGCACAGTGGTTAGCACTGCTCCCTCACAGCGTCAGGGACCCGGGGCGGCCCGGTGACACAGTGGTTAGCACTGCTGCCTCACAGCGCCAGGGACCCGGGGCAGCGCGGTGGCACAGTGGTTAGCACTGCTGCCTCACAGCGTCAGGGACCCGGGGCAGCGCGGTGGCACAGTGGTTAGCACTACTGCCTCACAGCGTCAGGGACCCGGGGCAGCGCGGTGGCACAGTGGTTAGCACTGCTGCCTCACAGCGTCAGGGACCCGGGGCAGCGCGGTGGCACAGTGGTTAGCACTGCTGCTTCACAGCGTCAGGGACCCGGGGCGGCGCGGTGGCACAGTGGTTAGCACTGCTCCCTCACAGCGTCAGGGACCCGGGGCAGCGCGGTGGCACAGTGGTTAGCACTGCTCCCTCACAGCGTCAGGGACCCGGGGCAGACACGGTGGCACAGTGGTTAGCACTGCTCCCTCACAGCGTCAGGGACCCGGGGCGGCCCGGTGACACAGTGGTTAGCACTGCTGCCTCACAGCGCCAGGGACCCGGGGCAGCGCGGTGGCACAGTGGTTAGCACTGCTGCCTCACAGCGTCAGGGACCCGGGGCAGCGCGGTGGCACAGTGGTTAGCACTACTGCCTCACAGCGTCAGGGACCCGGGGCAGCGCGGTGGCACAGTGGTTAGCACTACTGCCTCACAGCGTCAGGGACCCGGGGCAGCGCGGTGGCACAGTGGTTAGCACTACTGCCTCACAGCGTCAGGGACCCGGGGCAGCACGGTGGCACAGTGGTTAGCACTGCTGCCTCACAGCGTCAGGGACCCGGGGCAGCGCGGTGGCACAGTGGTTAGCACTGCTGCCTCACAGCGTCAGGGACCCGGGGCAGCGCGGTGGCACAGTGGTTAGCACTGCTGCCTCACAGCGTCAGGGACCCGGGGCGGCACGCTGGCACAGTGGTTAGCACTGCTGCCTCACAGCGTCAGGGACCCGGGGCAGCGCGGTGGCACAGTGGTTAGCACTGCTGCCTCACAGCGTCAGGGACCCGGGGCAGACACGGTGGCACAGTGGTTAGCACTGCTGCCTCACAGCGTCAGGGACCCGGGGCGGCCCGGTGGCACAGTGGTTAGCACTGCTCCCTCACAGCGTCAGGGACCCGGGGCAGACACGGTGGCACAGTGGTTAGCACTGCTCCCTCACAGCGTCAGGGACCCGGGGCGGCCCGGTGACACAGTGGTTAGCACTGCTGCCTCACAGCGCCAGGGACCCGGGGCAGCGCGGTGGCACAGTGGTTAGCACTGCTGCCTCACAGCGTCAGGGACCCGGGGCAGCGCGGTGGCACAGTGGTTAGCACTACTGCCTCACAGCGTCAGGGACCCGGGGCAGCGCGGTGGCACAGTGGTTAGCACTACTGCCTCACAGCGTCAGGGACCCGGGGCAGCACGGTGGCACAGTGGTTAGCACTGCTGCCTCACAGCGTCAGGGACCCGGGGCAGCGCGGTGGCACAGTGGTTAGCACTGCTGCCTCACAGCGTCAGGGACCCGGGGCAGCGCGGTGGCACAGTGGTTAGCACTGCTGCCTCACAGCGTCAGGGACCCGGGGCGGCCCGGTGGCACAGTGGTTAGCACTGCTGCCTCACAGCGTCAGGGACCTGGGGCGGCCCGGTGGCACAGTGGTTAGCACTGCTGCCTCACAGCGTCAGGGACCCGGGGCAGCGTGGTGGCACAGTGGTTAGCACTGCTGCCTCACAGCGTCAGGGACCCGGGGCAGCGCGGTGGCACAGTGGTTAGCACTGCTGCCTCACAGCGTCAGGGACCCGGGGCAGCGCGGTGGCACAGTGGTTAGCACTGCTGCCTCACAGCGTCAGGGACCCGGGGCGGCCCGGTGGCACAGTGGTTAGCACTGCTGCCTCACAGCGTCAGGGACCCGGGGCAGCGTGGTGGCACAGTGGTTAGCACTGCTGCCTCACAGCGTCAGGGACCCGGGGCAGCGCGGTGGCACAGTGGTTAGCACTGCTGCCTCACAGCGTCAGGGACCCGGGGCAGCGCGGTGGCACAGTGGTTAGCACTGCTGCCTCACAGCGTCAGGGACCCGGGGCGGCCCGGTGGCACAGTGGTTAGCACTGCTGCCTCACAGCGTCAGGGACCTGGGGCGGCCCGGTGGCACAGTGGTTAGCACTGCTGCCTCACAGCGTCAGGGACCCGGGGCAGCACGGTGGCACAGTGGTTAGCACTGCTGCCTCACAGCGTCAGGGACCCGGGGCAGCCCAGTGGCACAGTGGTTAGCACTGCTGCCTCACAGCGTCAGGGACCTGGGGCGGCCCGGTGGCACAGTGGTTAGCACTGCTGCCTCACAGCGTCAGGGACCCGGGGCGGCCCAGTGGCACAGTGGTTAGCACTGCTGCCTCACAGCGTCAGGGACCCGGGGCGGCCCGGTGGCACAGTGGTTAGCACTGCTGCCTCACAGCGCCAGGGACCCGGGGCGGCCCGGTGGCACAGTGGTTAGCACTGCTGCCTCACAGCGTCAGGGACCCGGGGCAGCGCGGTGGCACAGTGGTTAGCACTGCTGCCTCACAGCGTCAGGGACCCGGGGCAGCGCGGTGGCACAGTGGTTAGCACTGCTGCCTCACAGCGTCAGGGACCTGGGGCAGCGCGGTGGCACAGTGGTTAGCACTGCTGCCTCACAGCGTCAGGGACCCGGGGCAGCGCGGTGGCACAGTGGTTAGCACTGCTGCCTCACAGCGTCAGGGACCCGGGGCAGCACGGTGGCACAGTGGTTAGCACTGCTGCCTCACAGCGTCAGGGACCCGGGGCGGCCCGGTGGCACAGTGGTTAGCACTGCTGCCTCACAGCGTCAGGGACCCGGGGCAGCGCGGTGGCACAGTGGTTAGCACTGCTGCCTCACAGCGTCAGGGACCCGGGGCAGCACGGTGACACAGTGGTTAGCACTGCTGCCTCACAGCGTCAGGGACCCGGGGCGGCCCGGTGGCACAGTGGTTAGCACTGCTGCCTCACAGCGTCAGGGACCTGGGGCGACACGGTGGCACAGTGGTTAGCACTGCTGCCTCACAGCGTCAGGGACCCAGATTCGATTCCTGGTTTGGGTCACTGTCTGTGTGGAGTTTGCATGTTCTCCCCGTGTCTGTGTGGGTTTCCTCCGGGTGCTCCGGTTTCCTCCCACACTCCAAAGATGTGCTGGTTAGGAGCATTGGCCGTGCTAAATTGACGCGAGTGTCAGGGGGACTAGCTGGGGTAAGTGTATGGGGTTAGGGGGATAGGGCCTGGGTGGGATTGTGGTCAGTGCAGGCTCGATGGGCTGCATGGCCTCTTTCTGCACTGTAGGGATTCAATGATTATATGACACCCTGGGGATTTCAGCTCGGATTATTCTCCTTCAAGCAGAGTTTTAAAGTTTAAAAATTTTCAAGTTTATTTATTAGTGTCACAAATAGGCTTACATTAACACTGCAATGAAGTTACTATGAAAATCCCCTAGTTGACACACTCCGGTGCCTGTTCGGGTACACTGAGGGAGAATTTAGCACGGACAATGCTCCTAACAAGCACATCTTTTGGAATGTGGGAGGAAGCCGGAGCACCTGTAGGAAACCCACGCAGACACGGGGAGAACATGCAGGCTCCGCACAGACAGTGACCCAAGCCGGGAATCGAACCCGGGTCCTTGGCACTGTGAGGCAGCAGTGCTAACCACTGTGCCACCTGTGCCGAGAAGGTTAAGGGGGAGGTTTAATCGAAGTGCTCAGAATCATGAGGTGGTTTGGCAGAGGAAATAAGGTTTGAGATTCAGTCAAAGCTGAAGCCAAGTGCAATCATACAGAATTGAATGGAACAAGATGATTTCATATCTTTGGACCAGGAAAGCAGCTGCACTGACTTGCTCCCACACAGCGAGTTATTGTGGTCTGGAAGGCGCTGCCCGAAAGGGCACTGGAAGCAGATTCCAGAGAAACTTTCAAAAGGGAATTGGATAAACACTGGAAGTCGAGAAAAAATTCCAGATGTTTGAGGAGGGAAGAGCAGGGAAAATGGGATGAACTGGATAGCTCTCTCAAAGATCCAGCTGAACAGTGTGTGCATGCCTGTGTGTCTGTGATTCTGCAACTGGAACTCACTATTAGACATTGTCACGGAATCACAGAATACGACAGTGCAGAAGAGGCCCTTCAGCCCATCGAGTCTGCACCGATGCATGAAAGGTTCTGACCAGCCCACCTTGCCAGCACTTGGCCCATAGCCTTGTCAGGAGAATGGTGTGGGTAATTGTCACTGTTGTGACTCTCTTTGTCTCCCCCTTTATCCGCTTGTTCAGCTTAAAGTCTGAACTCAATAGTTAAAGTCCAAAAGTTGAAGCACATGGGATTGCAGGTAATGTCTTGAGACAGATAGAAAGCTGGTTAGCAGAGAGGAAGCAAAGATTTGGCATAAACGGGTCTTTTTCTGATTGGCAGTCAGTGACTAGTGGGGTTCCACAGGGATCTGTGCTAGAACCCCAACTGTTCACATTATATATTAATGATTTGGAAGAGGGAACTGAATGTATTATCTCCAAATTTGCAGATGATACAAAGTTGGGTGGGAGGGTGAGCTGTGAGGAGGATGCAGAGATGCTTCAGCGTGATTTGGACAGGCTGAGTGTGGGGGAACGTGCATGACAGATGCAGCATAATGTGGATAAATGTGAGGTTATCCACTTTGGTAGCAATAATAGGAAGACAGATTATTACTTGAATGGGTGTAAATTGAGAGAGGTGGATACTCAGCGAGACCTTGGAGTCCTCGTGCATCAGTCGCTGAAAGTAAGCGTGCAGGTACTGCAGGCAGTAAAGAAGGCAAATGGTATGTTGGCCTTCATCGCGAGAGGATTTGAGTATTGGGATAGGGATGTTTTGCTGCAATTGTATAGGGTGTTGGTGAGGCCACACCTGGAGTATTGTGTACAGTTTTGGTGTCCTTATCCGAGGAAGGATGTCCTTGCTATAGAGGGAGTACAGCGAAGGTTTACCAGGCTGATTCCTGGGATGGCAGGTCTGTCATATGAGGAGAGACTAAGTCAGTTAGGATAATATTCACTGGAGTTTAGAAGAGTGAGAGGGGATCTCATAGAAACTTATAAAATTCTAACAGGGTTAGACAGGGTAGATTCAGAAAGAATGTTCCCGATTGTGGGGGAGTCCAGAACTGGGGGTCATAGTTTGAGGATAAGGGATAAATATTTTAGAACTGAGGTGAGGAGAAATTTCTTCACCCAGTGGGTGGTGGAATTCACTACCACAGAAAGTAGTTGAGGTCAAAATGTTGTCTGAATTCAAGAAGAAATTAGATCCAGCTCTTGGGGCTAAAGGGATCAAGGGATATGGGGCGAGAATTTTGGGAGAAGCAGGTGACTTTGTAGAACCATCGCTGGACCCAGAGGCCTCAAGCTAAAACTCTGGGAGAACATGGGTTCAAATCTTACCATGGCAGCTGGAGGAACTTAAATTCAATTGATGAATCAGGATTTAAAATGTATTCTCAGTAACGGTGACCATGAAACCGTTGTTGATTGTTGGAAAAACCCATCTGGTTCACTAATGTCCTTTCGGGAAGGAAATCTGCCATCCTTACCCGGTCTGGTCTACGTGACTCCAGACCCATAGCATTAGGATCATAGAATAACTACAGTGCAGAAGGAGGCCATTTGGCCCATCGAGTCTGCACCAACCACAGTCCCACCCAGTCCCTACCTCCGTAACGCCACATATTTAACCGGCCAATCCCTCTAACATACGCATCCCAGGACACTAGGGGGCAACTTAGCATGGCCAATCCACCTAACTTGCACATCTTTGGAGTGTGGGAGGAAACCAGAGCACACGGAGGAAACCCACGCAGACACGGGGAGGACGTGCAGACTCCACACAGACAGTGACCCAAGGCTGGAATCGAACCCGGGTCCCTGGAGCTGTGAGCAGCAGTGCTAACCACTGTGCCACCGTGTCACCCCATGGTAACTCTTAACTGCCCTGTGAAATGGTCCCAGCAAGCCACTCAGTTCAAGGGGCAATTAGGGAGGGGTTACAAATGCTGGCCCACCCAGCGACACCCACCCCCATGAATGAATAAAAAAGAATTGACGGTCCCACCTGGCCCATGAGCGTCAGTTTAGGAAACCCCTTTGTTCTGCAGAGAACAACATTCCAGGGAATTTTTCCGTCCTGCCCATCACAGGGCCTGGGAGGTTGGGTGGGGAGGGGAGGGTTGGGGGGGGGTGGGAAGTAGATGGTGGGGCGGGGGGAGGGTGATGGTGGGGTGGGGTGGGGAGGGTGATGGTGGGGCGGGGGGGGGGGGGGGGGGGCTGATGGTGGGGTGTGGGGGGGAGCAGTCCATGCAAAGGTCCGTTGACCTCGGGTGGGATTTTCCGGTTTTGGAGCGAGCGCGGCTGGAAAAATCCCGCCCCTTGTTTCGATATTTCTATGAAAACAGGATGAGGCTATCGAGTTGGACGACCAGCCATGATTGTGATGAGTGGCGGAGCAGGCTCGGAGGGCCGAATGGCCTCCTCTTGCTCCTATCTCCTATGTTTCTATGGATGTGCCGTTTCCACCTGCCATGGATCAGACTTACTCGGAGAATCCAGCTGGAAACTGTCACCTGACCCTGTACAGGATCCCGGGAAAGTGCTGGAAAGATCTGGCTTGCTGAGTTAACAAGCGTTGGCTATCGGTTTCCTTTCAATATTTTTGTTCTGGTTGGCTGCTAATCTGATTTGCCGGGTTCCTCCTGAAGGATGTTTGCAGGCGGATGGAGATTGGGAATAACTGTGGGATCTAACTCCTGAATTCTCACAGTCTCCTTTCCCCATCTTTCACAAACCACACTTTCCCTCACTTGTCAAACCCAGCGCTGACCAGGAAGTCTGAATCTTTGTGAAAATAACCAATGCGATTACCCTCGTTAAATAAACATCTCTGAAATCGCCTTGCTCTCAAACAAAAAAAAACACACAGTATTGATGCTAACTGGAGCAGTGGACATTCCATCCATAGTTCCAACCCAAAGAGCCACTCCCATCCCATGGGCCAGTCTCACTCTACCCAGAGCGTTAGCTGTGTCTTGGGACCTGCCCACCAGCTCACCAGGTGATGGGTACAATGCCCCGACAGCGCTGGAAGAGTGCCGCACTGTCGTAGATGCCATTTTGTGCCTGAAATCTTAAACCATCGGCGCTCATGCACTGAGACTGGAAATTCTCACCCCAAACGCAACAAACCTTTGACTAGTCTGCCAGATTTACTGTCTCGCCCGCTACGATTCCTGCGGCGGGCAAGACAGGAGAATTCCGGCCTCAATCTTCACCTGCCCTCGGAAGCGAAGAGTCAGGACCCCAGAGCGGGGTGATTCTTCCCCCTCCCCCTGTCCTGGGTGAGATGCCTTTGTCAACAAAAACACCTCAAGCGATTTAGGGTTCCGAGGTAGTGGGAACGCATTTTCTCCTTTCCCAAACCCGAAAGAAATACCACAGACGCTGACAACCTGAGATAAAAAAACAGGCAGTGCCGGAAATACTCAGCTAGTCTGACAGACTGCGGCGTTCCTGGTCTTACTGGGATGTCGGAGGTTGAGGGGCGACCCGAGAGAAGTCTGCAAAATTATGAGGGGCATGGACAGAGTGGATAGTCAGAAGCTTTTTCCCCAGGGTGGAAGAGTCAATTACTCGGGTGCTAGTAATTGGTTTAAGGTGCGAGGGACAAGGTTTAAAGGAGATCATCGAATTCTACAGTGCAGAAGGAGGCCATTCAGCCCATCAAGCCGGCACAGACCACAATCCCACCCAGGCCCTATTCCCATAACCCCACATATTTACTCTAGCGAATCCCCCTGATTAGGGGGATTTAGCACGGCCAATCCACCTAACACGCATATCTTTGGAGTGTGGGAGGAAACTGGAGCA
Organism: Mustelus asterias; assembly: GCF_964213995.1. Classification (NCBI taxonomy): domain Eukaryota; kingdom Metazoa; phylum Chordata; class Chondrichthyes; order Carcharhiniformes; family Triakidae; genus Mustelus; species Mustelus asterias. Next base: position 74,429 of record NW_027591219.1, on the reverse strand, counting down.
CCCGGAGGAAACCCACGCAGACACGGGGATAATGTGCAAACTCCACACAGACACTGACCCAGGCCGGGAATCGAACCCGGGTCCCTGGAGCTGTGAGGCAGCAGTGCTAACCACTGTGCCACCTCAATTTACGAGGCAAGTTTTTTGGTGGGTGCCTGGAACTCGCTACCAGTTAGGGGGAGGTAGTGGAAGCAGATACGATAGTGAGTTTTAAGGGGTGTCTGGACAAATACATGAATAGGATGGGAATAGCGGGATATGGTCCCCAGAAGGGTAGGGGGTTTTAGTTTGGTCAGTGCAGGTTCGGAGGGCCGAAGGGCCTGTACCTGTGCTGTAATTTTCTTTGTTCTTTGTTCTTTGTTCTTTATCAGATGCAATTTTAAGGGTCAGATAATAAGGTTTACAGCATGGAAACAGGCCCCACTTGTCCATGTCGCCCCTTTTTTTACCACTGAGCTACTCCCAATTGCCCGCATTTGGCCCATATCCCTCTATACCCATCTTACCCATGTAACTGTCTAAATGCTTTTTAAAAGACAAAATTGTACCCGCCTCTACTACTACCTCTGGCAGCTTGTTCCAGACACTCACCGTCCTCTGAGTGAAAACATTGCCCCTCTGGACCCTTTTGTATCTCTCCCCTCTCACCTTAAACTTATGCCCTCTAGTTTTAGACTCCCCTACCTTTGGGAAAAGATATTGACTATCTAGCTGATCTATGCCCCTCATTATTTTAGAGACCTTTATAAGTTCACCCCTCAGCCTCCTACGCTCCAGAGAAAAAAGTCCCAGTCTATCCAGCCTCTCCTAATAACTCAAACCATCAAGTCCCACTAGCATCTTAGTAAATCTCTTCTGGTTTAATAATATCCTTTCTATGTTAGGGTGACCAGAACTGTACACAGTATTCCAAGTGTGGCCTTACCAATGTCTTGTACAACTTCAACAAGACGTCCCAACTCCTGTATTCAATGTTCTGACCAATGAAACCAAGCATGCCGAATGCCTTCTTCACCACTCTGTCCACCTGTGATTCCACTTTCAAGGAGCTATGAACATGTACCCCAAGAGGATGTAGAGAAAGATCAACTTAATGCAAGGTAAATCCATTCAAAAGTCTGACAGCAGCAGGGAAGAAGCTGTTCTTGAGTCGGTTGGTACGTGACCTCAGATTTTTGTATCTTTTTCCCAAAGGAAGAAGGTGGAAGAGAGAATGTCCAGGGTGTGTGGGGAGGGGTCCTTAATTATGCTGGCTGCTTTGCCGAGGCAATGGGAAGTGTAGACAGAGTCAATAGATGTAAGGCTGATTTGCGTGATGGATTGGGCTACATTCACGACCTTTTGTTGTTCCTTGCGGTCTTTGGCAGAGCAGGAGCCATATCAAGCTGTGATACAACCAGAAAGAATGCTTTCTATGGTGCATCTGTAAAAGTTGGTCAGAGTTGTAGCTGACATGCCCAATTTCCTTCATCTTCTGAGAAAGTAGAGGCATTGATGGGCTTTCTTAACTATAGTGTCGGCATTGGGGGACCAGGACAGGTTGTTGGTAATCTGGACACCTAAAATTATTGACAGGGAATGAAGCAAGCTGCTCTGTTGCGAGTTTGCCGTTGTCTGCGAGCGTTCAATGGAAGAATTAGACAATGTCTCAAACTGGGTTTCAGCTTTCAGAATGAGCACAAGTGGTCCCAGCGTGATGGAGCCAAGTATAACGATGTGTGCCTGCACAGCCAACATCTCCGCAATTCTGCTCAATCTCACATTACAACAGTGGCTACACTTCCAAACTACGTCATTGGCTGGGAAGCGAGTTGAGGATTGATGAAGCGATGAAAGACGATTTTTTAAAAATTGAATGCAGTGTCAGTCGTGGTTCTGTGGCAGGCAGAGTCGCCTCTGAGTCACAGGGGAGGGTCAGAGCCCCCGCTCCAATGATGGGAGCACAATATCGAGGCTGACCGTGGGAGTGCTGCACCGTCTGAGAATGAGTTGTCAAACAGAGGCTCATGGCGGGGGGGGGGAGGGGGGGGATGTCAAAGATTCTATCCACTGTTTTGAAGGAAGAGTCTGCCTTGGTGATCTGAACAATTTTTACACCTCAGTTAACACCACAAAAACAAATCACTCAGTCATCACCAGGTGACTGTTTGTGGGATCTTGCCATGCACAGCCGGGCTGTTGTGATTCCTGCATTACAACACTGACTGCCCTTCAATAAGGACTTCAATGGCTTTGGGACATTCTGACACGCGAACAACCAATTTAAATTTGTCAGCCGGACTCACAGTGTGACACAATTCCATGTACTGGAAGCTACATATATTGATACACGGGGCCCTGCTCTTTGCAGACAGAAAGAACAGGTACACACGTTGTGCCTGTTTCAGCCAAACAAAATAAGTGAGCGCCATTCGCTGGTTCATTCCTCAGGGCAATGCCTTGACCAGAGTCTGGTTTAAACTTCAAACAATGCTTGGCAGTTAACTTTCAGCCACCATCAACTGGTGCATTCTGCACGGCAACACCTCTGGCAATCAGAGTCCACCTGCCAACCAATCGAGAGTCCCTTCTCATGCAGTGTAAAGTTGTTGTGTCACCTGACATTGGTATTCCTGCTACTGTCCTGATGGGTGCACGATGAAAAGCTTCGACAATATGTCTTTTCCTCAGCGTTACATTCTCAGGAGGTGGAAGATGCTACAGAAATGCAAGATCTTCTTTCATTTCTTCTATGACAATGTCAATCAGACTTCAGCATCCCGCGCCTGCACCAATTCTGGCTTGACAAGTGTTTGGTTTTTGCGATCTGCATACTGCATGGGAATCACATTGGAAACATATTTATCCACACCAATAAATTCTGTTTCATTTTGTGATGGGTTCCAGAAACCAGGTCAGCAAACACAGTTTCCTTCAGCCTGGCTTGTCACCTGCTAAACTACAGTCCCAGCCTGAAAGAGAATCATCTCGTTCCTCAGCTCACCTGTCAGAGAGGGCTAGAATACAAGAGCAGGGATGTACTTCTGAGGCTGTATAAGGCTCTGGTCAGACACCATTTGGAGTATTGTGAGCAGTTTTGGTCCCCATATCTGAGTAAGGATGTGCTGGCCTTGGAAAGGGTTCAGTGGAGATTCACAAGAATGATCCCTGGAATGAAGAGCTTGTCATATGAGGAACGGTTGAGGACTCTGGGTCTGTACTCGTTGGAGTTTAGAAGGATGAGGTGGGATCTTATTGAAACTTATAGGATACTGCTAGGCCTGGATGGAGTGGACGTGGAGAGGATGTTTCCAACAGTAGGAAAAACTAGAACCAGAGGGCACAACCTCAGGGTAAAGGGACGATCCTTTAAAACAGAGATGAGGAGGAATTTCTTCAGCCAGAGAGTGGTGAATCTATGGAACTGTTTGCCAATGAAGGCTGTGGAGGCCAGGTCATTGAGTGTCTTTAAGACAGAGATAGATAGGTTCTTGATTAATAAGGGGATCAGGGTTATGGGGATGAGAAAAATATCAGCCATGAGTGAATGGCGGAGCAGACTCGATGGGCCAAGTGGCCTAATTCTGCTCCTGTGTCTTATGGTCTTATGGTCTGTCATGCATCTTCATGCATCGATGCTCAGCACAGCAAGGGTTAATGTGGGAATGGAGACCACAGTATGATGTATCGAGTCACCTGTTAACAGAACAAAGAACAAAAGAAATTACAGCACCAGGAACAGGCCCTTTGGCCCTCCATGCTGCCCTCTCAACTAAAACCCCCTACCCTTCCAGGGACCATATCGCTCTATTCCCATCCTATTTATGTCTATCCATGCCAATTCTCAGAGAACAATCTAGGAACAGGGCTCTGCAAGTCAGCAGCCGACTGCATGGAAGGAGCACTTAAACACGACCAACAAACAGCTCATTTCGAAATCGCAAGGCCACCCCATTGAGACCCCTGTCCACAACCTGAAGAAGACAATGTGATGAAATGTCAGACAGCCAATGATAAATGAACAGGAAGAGGGAATTAGTTCGAGTGGCTGGGCATTCGTAAGAAGCCAGCATTTAATGAAATTCTCCTGTGGCATTGGTCAGAACTGTTACAAGTTGCTAAACTCTGCAATATCTGCAGATGGCTGTTTCTATAGGTTGCTGTCGATGGGAGGGGGGAGGCTGGGGTGACCGCTTGTCAAGTCAATGCTGTCTCCAAATACTGTTTGGGCCTTCAAATATTTTCCTCAAATCCAAAACACACACAGATTTCTCACTGAATCCCAGTTCTTGCCGGTTCTGGTTGAGTGTTGCATAATCACCAAGGGAGGCCTCAGTGAGTCAATTCCTTCTCCATCTGTAACCAAAGCTCCCTGACAGCTTGGCTGCTGTTTTAGCTCTGAGCGAGCTGGATTTCCAAGCCCTCGGGTCCAAAGGCAGCAAGTTCTGGACTGGAATCTCCCGTATGTGCGAGTGGCAATTGTCGACATGTGGTGGGAGGGAGAAGGATCACTCCAAATTGGGCCAGTGGGCTGACGAATGGCAGATGGAGTTTAATTTAGATAAATGCGAGGTGATGCATTTTGGTAGATTGAACCAGGGCAGGACTTACTCAGTTAATGGTAGGGCGTTGGGGAGAGTTACAGAACAAAGAGATCTAGGGGTACATGTTCATAGCTCCCTGAAAGTGGAGTCACAGGTGGACAGAGTGGTGAAGAAGGCATTCAACATGCTTGGTTTCATCGGTGAGAACATTGAATACAGGAGTTGGGACATCTTGTTGAAGTTGTACAAGACATTGGTAAGGCCACACTTGGAATACTGTGCACAGTTCTGGTCACCCCTATTATAGAAAGGATATTATTAAACTAGAAAGAGTGCAGAAAAAATTTACTAAGATGCTACCGGGACGTGATGGTTTGAGTTATAAGGAGAGGCTGGATTGGTTCACTAATATCATTTAGGGAAGGAAATCTGCCGTCCTTACTTTGTCTGGCCTACATGTGACTCCGGAGCCTAAGCAATGTGGTTGTGGTGAACCATAGATGGTTACCACTATGGGTACTTGTAGTTATGTTACACTTGTTACTGTTGGGGTTAGGGTTGGGGTGTTCCACCTGTTAGCATTGTTCTGTGGTACACTCCGTTTGGCTCCGCCTTCTTACAGGAGTATAAAGGTCACTGCTACTTCCTAGTGACCCTTAGTCTGGGATAGTATTGTTCAGCAGTATGCTCTATTCTTGTTGTGAATAAAAGCCTTTATTCCCGGGTACGATCTAGCCTCCCGAGTGGATTAATCGCGCATCAGTGGTTGACTCTCAACTGACCTCTGAAATGGCCCGGCAAACCATTCATTTCAAGGGCAACCAGAGATGGGCGATAAATGCTGGACCAGCCATGACACTGTGACGTTAGTCTACCTTTAAAAAATGTTTTTTTTAAGTCATGTTCTCTGTAGCTGTCTGCAGACTTTTGGGGGGTTTTCCCCTCATTGTTGCTGGACTGTCTGTTCGAAGTCCTTCCATTGCTGCTTCAATGGTTTAAATGGGGTTTTGTTTATTTTTACTCTGGGACTTTTTTATGACCCTGTATTGTGAGGGGGAAGATCGATTGACAAGTCAAAGTCAAGTGGTTCCACCCCAGTAAAAAAATCTAAGGATTCATTTTCGGCTATGGTTTAGAAGAGGGTGCAGATCGGACTGAAAGCAGTGTTTCTCTCTCTCTGTCTCCCTGGTATTGGAAATTCTGCTGGCTAGCTGGGAGCAAGGTTCATGGCCTTCCTGGAGTATAAAATCTGCTGATGGTGGTTGGCTTGCCTCGAGTCTCTCTCTCTCTCTCTCTGATGTTTTGGGAAGTTGTTCTAACTTCCAGCTGTTCTGGGTGTATAATCCAGAGGGCTGCTAGAAATTACAAGGCTGGGAAGTCAGAGTTTCAATTCTCCATCCAAAGGACCAAGTTCCAGCATTACTTGAGCATTCATATTTTATGGATTAAACATATGGCAAAGGTTTTGTTCCTGGGATTTATTTTGTTGGGACGATGTTTAGCTGTTAAGGGTTGTACAATATCATGATTTTTCTTTCTTGTTTGCAATTGGTAAAAGTTCTCACTAATGTTCTTACTATACATGATAACTGTATTCTTAAATAAACTCTGTTTGTAAAAGCTCCCTAGTGGGTCATTTGAATCATACGTGCAGCGAAATGCAAAACTTCTGATCCAGGCGGGCTTCATAAAACACCTTGGAGTTTCTGACCTGGATTATAATGAACCCACATCCCATAAATGAATTTTAAAAAAGAAAAGAGTGAACGAAGACACTAACCTGACAAACTGTGAGGGGACAGTATACCCCAGGTAACCCAGTCACCTGCCTAACTATCACCGGTTCAGGAATGTTCCTGATGAATGGGTAGATGGGAAATTGATTTGATTTATTATTGTCACACGTATTAACATACAGTGAAAATGATTGTTTCTTGCACGCTATACGGACACAGCATACCGTTCATAGAGAAGGAAAGGAGAGAGTGCAGAACGTAGCGTTACAGTCATAGCAAAGGTCATAGAGTCATAGAGGTTTACAGCATGGAAACAGGCCCTTCGCCCCAACTTGTCCCTGCTGCCTTTTTGTTAAACCCCTAAGCTAGTCCCAATTGCCCGCATTTGCCCCAGTTAGTGGTTAGGGCGGCACGGTAGCACAGTGGTTAGCACTGCTGCTTCACAGCTCCAGGGACCAGGGTTCGATTCCCGGCTTGGGTCACTGTCTGTGTGGAGTTTGCACATTCCCCTCGTGTCTGCGTGGGTTTCCTCCGGGTGCTCCGGTTTCCTCCCACAGTCCAAAGATGTGTGGGTTAGGTTGATTGGCCATGCTAAAAATTGCCCCTTAGAGTCCTGAGATGCGTAGGTTAGAGGGATTAGCAGTTAAATATGTAGGGATATGGGGGTTGGGATTGTGGTCGGTGTAGACTCGATGGGCCGAATGGCCTCATTCTGTACTGTAGGGTTTCTATGATTCTCCTTTCTATGATCCCTCTATACCCATCTTACCCATCCATGTAACTATCTAAATGCTTTTTAAAAGACAATCGACAATGGTTTCATGGTAATTAGTAGATTCTTCATTCCAGATATTTTTATTGAATTCAAATCCCACCACGATGGAATTCGAACCCGGGTCCCCAGAACATTAGCTGGGGTTTCTGGATTAATAGTCCAGCGATAATTCCACTGGGTCATCACCTCACATCGTACCTACCAAGCTGACAGGGGGGTTGAAGGGTTGTGTATTAAGATGGGGAATGGGGGGATAAAGGGTGGGGAATGGTGGGGTGGGGAATGGTGGGGTAAGGGGTGGGGAATGATGGGGTACGGGGTGGGGAAATGGTGGGGTAGGGGGTGGGGAATGGTGGCGTGGGTGGGGAATGGTGGGGTGGGTGGGGAATTGGGGGGTGGGGTGTGCTTAGCTGCTGTCTTGTGGCAGATCTGACTCTGTGTGCCCAGACCTTACTCTTACATCACCCATCAGCCTCCGTCAAGGGATGTGTGCCGGGGGGGACAAGGTTTGTCAAGCGAAAACATAAAATGATTTCAAAAAGGAATTGAGGGAAATAAACTTTGAGAGCTAGTTGGGGGCTGGGGGAGGATATAATAGGGGGAAGGGACTGACTGGATTAATCTACAGAGAGCCAGCATCAATGTCATGGGCTGAATGGTCTTCTTCTGTGCATAATAACTCCACGGGCTAACTGATTGGTCAGTCTAGCAGTTCTCTTGTACTGTGCATGCGTGTGTACAATATAAAGAGGCGTTGAGAGGCACCCAGGAAAGTGTCGATGGAAAGCGTCCTGGCATTTCCTGCTGCATCATTGATCATTTAGCACTCAGCAATTGGAGACGATCACAGCAAAAGCACCCCATGTCTTTTGAAATTCCACTCAGGAATTTAAATTCGATTAATTTCATATATCTGATAGTAAATCTGGAATTTTAAAAAATGCTAGTAATTGTGACCATGAAATGACTGGAGGTTGCAAAAAATTAATGTTCACTCATGTCCTTTTTGGGAAGGAAATCTGCCAACCTTACCTTGGTCTGGCCTACACGTGACTTGTTAGGAAAACAGAGGTCGTTTTAAGGGATTTATATTTGTCTTGGTAAAAATTCAAAATAAGGTATATTTTTAATGGGTCTAATGTCATGTTTCTGTGTAAGAAAGGATGAACCTATGGTTAGATTCCTGCTGGACAAATGTGTATTTTATATGTGGAGGCATTTGTTTCAATTCAAACTGTGTTTCTATTGTGCTTTGGGTTTCAAGAGTAAATAGAAGTTTGGAGAAACACGAGGTCATTGCTCAGCAACCAGGGGCTCTTTTAAGGTAGAAAGTTTTTCTTTAGTTTAGCTGTAGCTGAATTCATGGGTAGTTGGTTTAGAAGGCTAGAGAAGGAATATCTCTCTCAGCTTTGCTGGAAGAAAAGCCATACCACAGAGTAATATTTAAGAAAACAAGTGCAGAGATCTAAAGTCTAGCGAGTTAAAGAAATTAGAGATACAGTGAGGTTTCCAAGTAACCTGAGGTTAACGGTACTGGGAACAGAGAACTGTTCTGTGGCAAGAGGCAGAGCTGAGATGCAGGCTGGGATGCGAAAAAGCGATCTGATTGACCTTCAAGTTTGTGGGACATTCCTACAGTTGGGAGACATTTTTGAAATAATTGTGAAAATCAGTGGCTGGATTTCAGAGTTTGTGTAAAAGTCTTTAAGACATTCCCGGAGAGGGAGATGTAAAGCCTGAAAGTGAAACTTTGATGGGAGCAGCTGGGGGAAAGAAAGCACTGTTTAAAAGAAGATTTGAAAGCGTTTTGATTTGAAAGCGGAATTTGAAATTACTCGGGTGGAAGCGGGAGTTCAGTGAAACCAAGTGGCTCACGGCATAAGAATCATCTGGGAGGGGGGCGGATTCTCAGGAGAAAGCCACAGAAGTTCGATTGGGTACAGAGTGGAGTGTATCTGACCACGGGCAGCCTGTGTGTTTAAAGGACTATTTATTCCTGAGACCATTATAGCCTAAGGTATATTCTGTAATCAACTTAAACTTTGTGTATATTTGTGAAGCTGAGGGAGGAGAGGTAAAGGAGTTTTGCATCACAATCAAAGTTTTCATGTTGATGGATGTTGTTTTTCTTGTTTTTAAAACTAATTAGCAATCCTGTGACTCTGTTCCTCCGCAACTTATCAAACAAATGTGAAAGTTACGGTGTTTTGAGCCAGGGTTCCATTCTGACATTTCCCCGATCAGTTGTAACACCAATTGAGATCGTAACAGACTCCACACCTGTAGCAATGTTGGGCAAGATATCCCAGGGGCGGCACAGTGGTCAGTGTACCTTCAGAAGGAACTCTTCAAAATGCAGCGAATGAAAAGACAATAAAACTTACTCCAACTTATAAATCAAAGAAAGGGTTTAATAAAGAACATCATTACTCCAAACTTGGAGCCTCGCCCTGGGCCAATCCAAGGTCTCCACAATTCTACATAGTTCCTTATTTATAGTGAGTTAGCTGGTCAGCTGACTATTACATCACTCTGTTTCCATGGTTTACTGGGTCAGCTGACTCACAGCTTGTTACCGTTGGTCACATTACATCCAATACAAAGTTGTCACTGATTACATTCGAACAGTTAGCACTGCTGCCTCACAGCACCGGGTTGGATTACGGCCTCAGGTCACTGTCTGTGTAGAGTTTGCACGCTGTCCCCCGTGTCTGCGTGGGTTTCCTCAGATTTCCTCCCACACTCCAGAGATGTGCGGGTTAGGTTGATTGGCCATGCTAAATTGCCCCTTAGTGTCAGAGAGATTTGTAGGTGAGGTAGATTAGCCATGATAAATGTGTGGGTTTACGCGGCTGGAGTGGGATGGTAGGCTTGGGTAAGATGCTCTTTCAGAGGGTCAGTGTAGACCCGATGGGCCACATGGCCCCGCTTTGCACTGTCGGGATTCTATGAGATCCACCAGGGGGGTGACAGGACGAGTCGTTCAAATGTCCAGCCACTCTGGCCGCTCACATGTCCAGCCACTTTGGCTGCTCACATGTCCAGCCACTTTGGTGGAACTGGGCAATCCCATAGGCAGGCAGGAGCGGGTCAGGAAATCCCAGGCGCTGAAACTGAACTCCCCCCTGGTCCAGTAAAAGCTCTCAGTGGTACTCAGTGTAACAGCTAACTGTCACCATCTTCCCAAAGACAACGCAGCATGAACAATAGATACCGGACTTGTCAACGAACCTCACATCTGGCGAGTGAATCTTTTTTAAAAATGTGCAGGAAAGGAATTATCCCAGATTTGGCAATGCTTTTGTCAGGCTTTAATTCCCAATATCCTGCATCTACCATTGCTGATTCCATCTCATTCCCACACAACAACAAACTGTTGCTCCAGTGAGAATTTGATCCTTTACCTCAAGCCTGGAATTTATTGATAGCCTTGTTCTGACGGAGTAGCTGTTCACAGCTGAGAACTGGTATTCTCTGCAGTGAAACACTCAGCACAGTCGTGGCACCTCTCCATATCCCCCTTCGAGGAAAACATTGCAGGAAATAACAAGGATGAGATGTTCCGCCAAGGTTCTGTCCACCTTCAAGCAGGACATCAAGTGGGGTCTCAGTTGGAGATCTCACTGCGTCAAGAGAAAGCACTTCCTTCTTCCCCTCAGTCGAAGTCAGTAAAAGCAGAGGGGTCCTTTGTGGGGAGATCTCCACCAGAGTTTACCCACATGACAATGGTAACTACACTTCAACATATCTGACTCTGTGCATCCCGAGAAGGCTTTGATGACCTATGGTGTCCTTTGAACTATCAGGATGTTTCAATGTTTTTGATTGGATTGATTTGATTTGTTATTGTCTATGCATTGGGATACAGTGACAAGTATTGTTTCTTGCGCGCTATACAGACAAAGCATATCGTTCATAGAGTACATTGGGGAGAAGGCAAAGGAGAGGATGCAGAATGTAGTGTTGCAGTTACAGGTAGAGTATAGAGAAAGGTCGGCTTTCTTTAGATTGATAGGAAAAGTAGGAGACCATTGGACCAAGGGTAAAATGGCAAATTGGATCCAAGGCCCAGTCCAGTTGGATCCAATCCAAAGATGTGCGGGTTAGATGCATTGGCCTTGCTAAATTGACCCTTAGTGTCCTGGGATGTGCAGGTTAGAGGGATTAGTGGGGTAAACATGTGGGATTACGGGGATAGGGCCTGGGTGGGATTGTGGTCGGTGCAGACTCGATGGGCCGAATGGCCTCCTTCTGCACTGTAGGATTCTATGCTTTCTAAGATTGGTTCCTTGCCAGGGTACTGGGCCCCTGGTGATTTTGCTGTTTGCAGTGGGGTTCCACAGAGGTCAGTACCAGAGGACTCTTGCTGTCCGAGGTACATATTGATGGATTATCCCGCAGTCTGGGGGCACAATGATGTTAGCAGATGATATGAAGATTGGCTCTGTGGTTGTTATTGAGGGAGATAAGCTGTGGACTCAGGAAGGTGTCAGTTGATGGTCCGTTGGGAAGGAAAGTGGCAATTGGAAGTTCAGTCCTGGAAAAGCGCAGGTCAATGCATTTGGGGATGACCATGAAGAGGGAATGCAGAATAAACAGTCGGATTGGGGGAAGTGTAAATGGACAGAGGCAGCCTGGAGTGAATGCACACAGATCCCTGAAGGTGACTGGACAGGGGAAGGCACAGAGAATCAAAGAATCCCCACGGTGCAGGAGCCATTCGGCCCATTGAGTCTGCACCAACTCTCTAACAGAGCACCTTACCTTGGCTGAGCCTCCTGCCCTGTCCTCGTAACCCTACACGTTTACCCCACTAATTCCCCTAACCAACATATCTTGGGACACTGAGGGGCAATTTGGCACAGCCAATCCACCTAACCTTCCTTTCCAGAACAGAGGGATCTGTGGTTTGACCACAGCGAGAATACAGGCTACAGTTCCGGTCACCACATTACAGGAAAATGTGACTACACTGAAGAGGCGACAGCGGATAAGGCCAGCAATGGAGAAGTTTGACAATGAAGACAGGTCAGATAGACTGGGATTGTTTTCTGTGGAACAGAGGAGGCTGAGGGGAGATTGAGTTGAGGTGTGTAATATTGTGAAGGAGCTGAGATTGGCTATACACCCCTTCCTGAGCCCACAGCTTATCATTTTTTATTCATTTGTGGGACATGGGCGTCGCTGGCTGGGCCAGCGTTTATTGCCCGTCCCTAGTTGAGAGTCAACCACATTGCTGTGGGTCTGGAGTCACATGTAGGCCAGACCGGGTAAGGATGGCAGATTTCCTTCACTGAAGGACATTAGTGAACCGGATGGGTTTTTCCAACAATGGTTTCATGGTCATCAGTAGATTCTAATTTCCAGATATTTTTTATTGAACTCACATTCAGCCATCTGCCGGGGCGGGATTCGAACCCGGGGACCCCAGAATGTTAGCTGAGTTTCTGGATTAATAGTCTAGCGATAATACCATTAGGCCATCACCTCCCTATCTTCCTATTTTTCTTAGCAGAGAGGTCAGTAACCATGGCATTGATCTAAAATTGTGGAATAATCAGGCTTTTGTCTCCTTGACAAGGCTGGGGATCTGAAACTCACTGACTGAAGGGGATGGTCAAAGCAGGAAACCCTCCCCCAATCACATGGGAAAGATATGTGGACATTAACTACCAGTGCTGCATGGGGGCTACAGACCAGCAACAAGAGGGTGGGCGTTAGTCATTGAAAATGGCAGAACGGGTTGAGAGAGTGGTTCATAAAGAATCAGCTTTAGGCTTTATTAATCGGGCGTAGAGGACAAGACCAATGAGGTTATGCTGAATTTGGAAAAGACACTGGTTCATCTTCAGCTGGGGTATTGTGTCTGCTTCTGGGTAGCGCACAGGGGAGGCAATGGCCTAGTGGTATTATCACGAGACTATTAATTCAGAAACTCAGCTCATGTTCTGGGGACCCGGGTTCGAATCCCGCCACGGCAGATGGTGGAATTTGAGTTTAATAAAAAATATCTGGAATTAAGAATCGACTGATGACCACGAAACCATTGTCGATTGTTGCTAAAACCGATTTGGTTCACTAATGTCCTTTAGGGAAGGAAATCTGCCATCCTTACCCGGTCTGGCCTACATGTGACTCCAGACCCATAGCGATGTGGTTGACTCTCAATTGGCATCCTAGAGTAACTAGGGATGGGTAATAAATACTGGAGAGATGTGAAGGCATTGGAGAGAGTGCAAAAAATATTCACGAGGATGATTCCTGGGATGAGGAACTTCAGTTCAGAGGATAGATTGGAGAAAGGTGGGACTATTTGGAGAAGAGAAGGTGAAGAGGAGATTTGGTAGTGATGTTCAAAATCATGAGGGTGTTGGACAGAGTAGACGGGGAGAAACTGTTCCTGCTCGGAAAAGGATCAAGAATGAGATGGCACAGATTTAAAATAATTGGCAAAAGAAGCATAAGTGACATGAGAAAAATTGTTTTGACACAGCAAGTGGTTAGGGATTGGAATGCTCTGTCTGACAGTGTGGGGGAGGTAGCTTCAATCCAAGCTTTCAAAAGGGAACCGCACTGTTGTCTGAAAAGGAAGAATGTGTAGGGTCAGGGGGAGATGGCAGGAGAATGGTACAGACACGATGGGCCAAATGGCCTCATTCTGCACCGTAACAATTCTATGATAGCGGTTTATTGACCAGCACTGACACAGTGGGCTGAATGACGGAGACGGTGATGGCATCGTGGTAACATCACGCAACAAGAGATCCAGAGGCCCAGGCTAATCATCTGCGAATGAGTTCAAACCCCACCACGGCAGCTGGTGGACTATAAGCCCATAAGAAATAGGAAGAGGAGTAGGCCATTCGGCCCCTCGAGCCTGCTCTGCCATTCAATAGGATCACGGCTTATTCCATATTCCTCACGTCCGCTTTCCTGCCATTTCCCCGTACCCCTTGTTTCAAATTCAATTAAAATAAATCCGGAATCTCAAATTAGTCCCAGTGATGGCAACCGCAAAACTATCATGGATTATTGTAAAAACCCATCTCGTTCACTAATGTCAGCTAACGTTCTGGGGACCCGGGTTCGAATCCTGCCACAGCAGATGGTGGAATTTGAATTCAATAATAAAATATCTGGAATTAAGAATCTACTGATGACCATGAAACCACTTTCGGAAAAACCCATCTAGTTCACTAATGTCCTTTCGGGAAGGAAATCTGCCATCCTTGCCCGGTCTGGCCTACATGTGACTCACAGCAATGTAGTTGACTCTCAACTGCCCTCAGGCAACTAGGGATGGGCAATAAGAACAAAGAACAATACAGCACAGGAACGGGCCCTTCGGCCCTCCAAGCCCGCGCCGCTCCCTGGTCCAAACTAGACCATTCTTTTGTATCCCTCCATTCCCACTCCATTCATATGGCTGTCTAGATAAGTCTTAAACGTACCCAGTGTGTCCGCCTCCACCACCTTGCCTGGCAGCGCATTCCAGGCCCCCACCACCCTCTGTGTAAAATATGTCCGCCTGATATCTGTGTTAAACCTCCCCCCCTTCACCTTGAACCTATGACCCCTCGTGAACGTCACCACCGACCTGGGGAAAAGCTTCCCACCGTTCACCCTATCTATGCCTTTCATAATTTTATACACCTCTATTAAGTCTCCCCTCATCCTCCGTCTTTCCAGGGAGAACAACCCCAGTTTACCCAATCTCTCCTCATAACTAAGCCCCTCCATACCAGGCAACATCCTGGTAAACCTCCTCTGTACTCTCTCCAAAGCCTCCACGTCCTTCTGGTAGTGTGGCAACCAGAACTGGGCGCAGTATTCCAAATGCGGCCGAACCAACGTTCTATACATCTGCAACATCAGACTCCAACTTTATACTCTATGCCCCGTCCTATAAAGGCAAGCATGCCATATGCCTTCTTCACTACCTTCTCCACCTGTGACGTCACCTTCAAGGATCTGTGGACTTGCACACCCAGGTCCCTCTGCGTATCTACACCCTTTATGGTTCTGCCATTTATCGTATAGCTCCTCCCTACATTATTTCTACCAAAATGCATCACTTCGCATTTATCAGGATTGAACTCCATCTGCCATTTCTTTGCCCAAATTTCCAGCCTATCTATATCCTTCTGTAGCTTCTGACAATGCTCCTTACTATCTGCAAGTCTTGCCAATTTTGTGTCGTCCGCAAACTTACTGATCACCCCAGTTACACCTTCTTCCAGATCATTCATATAAATCACAAACAGCAGAGGTCCCAATAAATGCTGGCCCAGCCAGTGTCGCCCATGTCTCTCGAATGAATTTTAAAAAATTAAAACCGGGATGGCTGAGTGGTGTTGACTTAAGTGAGGTTGATGGTTGATACAGCAGCAGGAGGAGTTTCGGTGGATTAGGTGCGGGTTATGTGGATTGGCCATGCTAAATTGACCCTAGTGGTAGGGGGATTAGTAGGGTAAATATGTGGGGTTACAGGGATAGGGCCTGGGTGGGATTGTAGTCGGGGCAGACTCGATGGGCCAAATGGTCTCCTTCTGCACTGTCGGGGTTCTATTCTATGGTTTCTTTGGAATTAAGGTGTGGGGAGGAGTGCAGAGAGCAGTACAGAAGCAAACAGCCTGTTTTTGTGGAGGTGAGTTTGCTTAAGTGTCAGAGTAAGCAGTCCTCCAGCTGTACGGGGAAATCTGGCAGTGTGCCCGGAATGATTGCAGTCTTTGGAATCCCGTCAGCATCAAGGAGATATTTGCTCCCCGTGACACTACAGGCGAAGCTGGAAAACAGATTCCCTGTGAAGTTCCATCAACCCAGCGCAGAGAATTCTGCCACATGCACACCAGCTTTAGCCAGAGGGAAGGTGGGGGGGCTGCAGTAACCTTTCTCCTACTTCACTCTCTCGCGCTCACGTCTCTCAGGATTCCTGCTCTCCCCTCGCCGGCTCCCAGGAAGGACCTGCCACCACAGCAGCAGTTGACATGTCGGTGTTGGGGAATCTGTCCACAAGCCGGGCTCAGGAAGAGGGGAGGACGAGATTCCCGAGGCTTCAAAGCCAGGGTTTTTTTTTAATGAATGCCTCCCTGCTTTGAAAGCACTGGGATAATGATGATGAATGAAGGATAAGTCGCAAACTGCAGAACTCATTTCCCACCATGGTAGCTGCTGAGAGAAAGGCCAGCGAGCCTTTCACAGAAAATTCACTCAGGCTCTGCGCAGTTCGGACTCATTTGAACTCCAGCCGCCTCAGAGACAGATGATTGTTGATGTAACGCATTACTATGGCTGCTAATGAAGCTATCGCTTCCATTAATCAGCCGTGTACTCACTTCACAGCCGAGTGAAGTCATTGTCACAGCAAGTCAGAGAGTTATTACCAAGTCGGAGGCCATTCAGCCCATCAGCTCTCTGCAAGCAATCCAGCGTCCCACTCTCTCCAGCGTCCCACTCTCTCCCCATACCCCTGCTTTATTTCCCTCAAATGCCCATCCAGTTTTTTTTTAGAATCTTAGAATCCCTATAGTACAGAAAAGGGCCTTTTGGCCCATCGAGTCTGCACCGACCACCATCCCACCCAGACCCTATTCTTGTAACCCTCATTTATCCTAGCTAATCCCCCCCAACACGAAGTGGCAATTTAGCATGGCCAATCAACCTAACCCGTACGTCTTTCGAGCTATGGGAGGAAACCGGAGCACCCGGAGGAAACCCATGCAGGCACGGGGGGGGGAATGTGCAAACTCCACACAGAACAGTGACCCGAGGTTGGAGTTGAACCCGGGTCCCTGGAGCTGTGAGGCAGCAGTGCTAACCACTGTGCCACCCCATTCATTGCCTCTGCGTCTGACGTTGTCGCTCGGTATAACAGCATCCTCAGTAGACTAACAGGATTTTTACTCATCGCTAAGTCTTTTTCGAGGCATCAACTTGTCCGTCTTTACTTCCAACCACGTTGTGTAATGACTGTGATGAATGGGAGCTTTCTATTCAGGCTGCAACTGAATGATACAGGCCTGATGTGAGCCCTTTGACCTCTGACTGGCTGCAGCTGCGAGGGCAGCCATTTTGAATGGTGGGCAGGGCCGCTTTTATGGCTGTCCTCACACCATTGGTCAGGGAATTGAAAGCTAATTTCTATGTTTCAGCTCTTCCCAGGCATAAAATAAAACTGAAACATTCAAACTCGGTTTCAAAGCACATGTGGGTTCGGCTCATTGTTCAGTTCCGGATCACTCACATACCCCTGAAATACATATATGTATCACAGCTTGGTATGGCTCCTGCTCTGACCAAGACCGCAAGAAACTACAAAGTGTCGTGAACGAAGCCCAGTACAAGACGCAAACCAGCCTCCCATCCATTGACTCTGTCTACACTTCCCGCTGCCTCGGAAAAGCAGCCAGCATAATGAAGGACCCCACGAACCCCGAACATTCTCTCTTCCACCTTCTTCCATCAGGAAAAGGATACAAAAGTCTGAGGTATCGGACCAACTGACTCAAGAACAGCTTCTTCCCTGCTGCCGTCAAACTTCTGAATGGACCTACCTTGCATTAAGTTGATCTTTCTCTACACCCTAGCTATGACTGTAACACTACATTCTGCACTCTCTCCTTCCCTTCTCTATGAACGGTATGCTTTGTCTGTATAGCGCGCAAGAAACAATACTTTTCACTGTGTATCAACTGTGTAATGACTTGAACGAGGCCCATTGATTGGAGTATGAGCTCCCTGATTGGGGTAATGATTGCCCTGCCCCATCAAGGAGCATCACCTGTGTACATACTGAGGGGTGTCCGGTCCACCAACCCCACGGATTCTGACTGTGCACCTGGAGCACTCTCGGAGCGGAATAGAGTTTGTAAATAAAGGGAATCTGATGACGGGACACTGGCCTCTGAGGAGTTATCTCAAACTGTGACCACTGCTGTTTGATTCCACGCGCAATCTGTTTTGATCTTGCTAGTTTGCCCATCAGTATCAATTGTTCCGGAACACGATGTTCCATCTGATGGTTCACTGAGGGCCGGTGCTTGGACTGGTAACAGCTTATCAACACACCGATTGTGATGTCTATCAGTGTCTTCTGGAAATAGACCGTATACACAATGATTCACAGAGCTAGCGTGACCTCTTTACACGTCCCAGCTAACACAGCCCCCGCTCAGGATTTGCTCCAGTTTAATTCACTCTCTCGCCTCCCAACCACCACCCACCACCCCCCCCCCCCAACCCACATCATGGTGAGGGTGGGGGGGTTAGTGAGGAGGGGGGAAGTCATTAGTGATCCCTGGTCAAAGCTAGCAAGTCTCACCTACCCTCAACTGCCCACCTCCCGGGTTACCCGCAGCGTCTGAAAGAATTCACATTCGACATGGTGGGGTGGCATAGTGTCTCACGGCGCCAGGGACCCGGGTTCGATTCCCAGCCTCGGGTCACTGCCTGTGCGGAGTCTGCACGTTCTCCCCGTGTCTGCGTGGGTTTCCTCCGGGCGCTCCGGTTTCCTCCCACAGATGTGCAGGTTAGGTGGATTGGCCATGCTGAATTTGCACTACGATTCTATGAATTGAATTTCAATTCCCCCCCCCAGCTGCCGTGGTGGGATTTGAACCTGGCTCCCCAGAACATTAGCCTGGATCTTTCGATGGTTGGTCCGGTTGCATTACCATCATAATTCCTCCGTGAGCCGAGGTGTCATGATTGAATCTGTAGCGTGGGAGTTAAAGTCGGCGATTGCGAGATAACTGTCAGTGAGGCATGTTGACACATTGCCACTAACCTGACCTGTGCAGTCCAGGACAGACCGATATTTTCCACTGTTTTGATTCAGCTTGCTGTGTTTAATTTGCTCCTATTGTCCGTGGATACTGTATCCAAGTGAAGTGGAAACTGGAGCTGTGTATGTGGCTGATTATCACAGGCCGTGTGTCAACACTCTTTATCACCACCTCTCATTAAGCTCCATAACCGGCTCACAACAAGCACATCTTTGCTCAGTCGCCGCACTTTTCAGTGGCAACAACTTTCCAATTCGCATGTCCTGCGCCATTTCTCCCTGGGCTCCTCGCTGGTCAGGGTGTAAGGGCCAGCAGTGTGTGTCTGTGTGTCTCAGTGAGAGGCTTTACTCAACTGATAAGCAGTGGCAGCCCACAGTAGGTCTGCCTCGTGGCACAGTCACCTGACCGCGGCGGATCAGAGGTAAAACGTGGACTGTCATTCCTAAACTTGAACAGCTGACGCTCCACCAGACTACCGGAAATCCGAGAGAGGACAGAAAGTCGGGATAACGTGGGATGCGGACACGTGTGATAACGCGCCAGAGGGAAGCGATCTGCAATTAGAAGTTAGTCCAATTGCGTGATTTGGAGAGGCAGCAAGAATGGGCAGTTATTTGGGCAAAGAGACAATTTAATCAGTGAACCATTGATGACCACACACACACAAAATGAATCCAAATTAAAATTTGTCGTGGTGTTGTTTGGATGAAGGTTAGTCCTCGGTTAGTTCATTACTTGGATTGGATCAGCACTAACCCAATGCTCCCCATGTAACTTACAATAAACTAAGTACCCTCCACCTGGGTGGGATTGTTGGGTTCGATGGGCCAAATGGCCTCCTTCGCCACGGTTGGGATTTTATGATATTCTAAGATGGTTAAAAGATTGGCAACACTCAAAGAAAGGGTCGGCACAGTGGTTAGCACTGCTGCCTCACAGCGCCAGGGTCCCAGGTTCGATTCCCGGCTCGGGTCACTGTCTGTGCGGAGTCTGCACATTCTCCCCGTGTCTGCGTGGGTTTCCTCCGGGTGCTCCCGTTTCCTCCCACAGTCCGAAAGATGTGCAGGATAGGTGCATTGGCCGTGCTAAATTCTCCCTCAGTGTACCTGAACAGGCGCCAGAGTGTGGCGACTCGGGGATTTTCACAGTAACTTCATTGCAGCATTAATGTAAGCCTACTTGTGACACTAACGAATAAACTTTTTAATAATATAAATACCCTGTACCTGGGTGGGATTGTTGGGCTCGATGGGCCAAATGGCCTCCTTGTGCACGGGAGGGATTCTCTGATATTCTGAGATGGTTGAAAGGTTGATTGCACTCAAGGATGTGAAGTCACCTGGTTCAGTTGGGACACTGAGGAGAGTAAGGGTGGTAATAATGGAAGCTCTAACCATGATGCTTCACTCCTACGTCAATGTGGTGGTCGTGCCAGGGAACTGGCAGGGGTGCAACTGTTACCCCTCCCAGCAAAGGCAAGAGGACGAAACCCAGTGCCCAAAGATTTTGGGGCGGTAAGTGGGGGGAATGGAAGAGGAGACTGAGGATAAATCCTTTTCACAATGAGTTGTTTTTGAGTTGGAATATATTCCGGAGAGAGGGTGTTGGAGGCACTGGAAATGTCCAAAAAGAGAATGGGGAAGAAAACATTCTCAATCCCGAATAAACCCTCCCAAAGAAGCTGAGACAGAGGCAATGGGCCGAGTGGTTTTGGATCGACTTGTCGAAGGGCAGCGTGCAGGAAGTTTTAACTTTCCAAGCCATTGCTCCCACGTTGAAGCCTCGTCTTGCCGAGCCTTGCCTGCCAACTGCCACAGGCTGGAAACTCTGAGAATTCCACAGTTGCATTCCCAGTGGATGGGGATTGGAGCGGCGAAGCAGAGTTTTGTAAACTCACTCGGATGTTGCCAATGCTCTGGAGCATTCTTCTAAAACTGGTATTTTTGTTCATTCCCATCAGACACATCTGCGATATAAACTCTTTCTTTTCACATAATCTATTTTGACACAACTCGCAGTGGTTACAGATTGCCAACTCTGCAGCTTGCAGAATAGTCGGTAGAATATTCGAGAGGGATCAGGGTTTCATCATCGCAATCCTCAAAGCTCCAAACAGCAAGGGCTGCGCCGCTGACCCATTTATCGTGAACACCTCCCCTTGGAGATGCCGGCGTTGGACTGGGGTGGGCACAGTAAGAAGCCTCACAACACCAGCTTAAAGTCCAACTCACCTGATGAAGGAGCGGCGCTCCGAAAGCTCGTGATTCCAAATAAACCTGTCGGACTTTAACCTGGTGTTGCAAGACTTTTTACTGCGTCCACTGAGGGGGTTCAGATTACTCCGTGCACTCGTGAAAGATCCCAGTTTGGGGATAGGACAAGCCAGACTTTCAAAATGAACAGCTTGCATTTATCTAGAAATTCAAATCCCACCACGGCAGATGGTGGAATTTGAATTCAATAAAACAAATCTGGAATTAAGAATCTACTGATGACCGTGAAACCATTGCCGATTGTTGGAAAAACCCATCTGGTTCACTAATGTCCTTTAGGGAAGGAAATCTGCTGTCCTTACCCTGGTCTGGCCTACATGTGACTCCAGACCCACAGCAATGTAGCTGACTCTCAACTGCCCTCGGGCAACTAGGGTTGGGCAATAATTGCTGGCCAGTCAGCGACGCCCGTGTTCTACATTGAGTAAAAAAAAGAACCTTTAAGATGTGTGAATTTGATTTATTATTGTCACATGTATTAACAGACAGTGAAAAGTATTGTTTCTCGCGCGCTATACAGACAAAGCATACCATTCATAGAGAAGGAAAGGAGAGAGTGCAGAATGTAGTGTTACAGTCACAGCTAGGGTGCAGAGAAAGATCAACTTAGTGCGACATAGGTCCATCCAAAAGTCTGACAGCAGCAGGGAAGAAGCTGTTCTTGAGTCGGTTCGTACGTGACCTCAGACTTTTGTATCTTTTTCCCGAAGGAAGAAGGTGGAAGAGAGAATGTTTGGGGTCCGTGGGGTCCTTAATTATGCTGGCTGCTTTGCCGAGGCAGTGGGAAGTGTAGACAGAGTCAATGGATGGGAGGCTGGTTTGAGTGATGGATTGGGCTTCGTTCACGACCCTTTGTAGTTTCTTGTGGTTTTGGGCAGAGCAGGAGCCAGACCAAGCTGTGATACAACCAGAAAGAATGCTTTCTATGGTGCATCTGTAAAAGTTGGTGAGAGTCGTAGTGGACATGGCGAATTTCCTTAGTCTTCTGAGAAAGTAGAGGCGTTGGTGGGCTTTCTTAACTATAGTGTCGGCATGGAGGGACCATGACAGGTTGTTGGTGATCTGGACACCTAAAAACTTGAAGATCTCGGCCATTTCTACTTCGTCCTGTTGATGTAGACAGGGGCATGTTCTCCTTTATGCTTCCTGAAGTTGATGACAATCTCCTTCTGTTTTGTTGACATTGAGGGAGAGATTATTGTTGCCGCACCAGTTCATCAGATTCGCTATCTCTTTCCTGTACTCCATATCTCATCCCACGGTGCGCCGCAGGAGCGTCACTGGACAGAGACTGATGCTGCAACACACATCGAGGTATTTGGACAAAGAGCTGTGTCAGAGAGCTATTTCTAATCCGGGTCAAACAGGGGTGTAATGATGCACATTCACACACTTCATTCGGAACACGGAAGGTATTTATTGATAAGAAAAAACTGTGCAGAAATAGCCTACATGGCTGACTTATCCCCGACGTATCTTCTGCCGAAGAGAGGACTCCACCCACTTCGGTGATCAAACACTCTCCGTCCCAATTGGCCCCCCCGAGCCAGGTGACACTTACTCTGCTGTGTTGCCCCAAAAGGGACAATCACCACATGAGGTAGAGAGACCGGGGGACCTCTGTGTGGGGGGGGGGGGCGGGGCGGGGGGGGGGTGGGGGGGTGGTGGGGCGGCTCAGCCAGCTGAAGGCAGGGCTGTGAATGATGGAGCCGGAGTGCGCGAGAGGGCAGCATTAGTCGGGTACAGAGGCGTTGGGAGCATTGTGGAGTTGGAGGAGGTTTCAGAGATAGGGAGGGATGAAGTCATGGAGGCATTTCAGAAGAAGGGTGGGAATTTGAATTCGGGGACATTGCCCAAACTGAAGGGAGTGAATTTAGGTCAACTAGCCACAGGGGTAATGGATGACCAGATTTGGTGTGAGTTACTGAGCACACACTTCAACACTCACTGTATCCAAATCCAAACAGTTTTTTTTTTTAACTGGTCGGTGCAGCATCGTGGGCCGAAGGGCCTGTTCTGCGCTGTAATGTTCTATGTTCTATGTTCTATGTTCTAAACCGGAATTTCAGGGTCATCTTTCATCGAATCCCATTCTTACAAATTAATTGTATTCTAAATATTATATTATCAATCTAATTATATTCTTACAAAGCCCAAAGATGTGCGGGTTAGGTTGACTGGCCAGGCTAAATTAGAGTCATACAGTCATAGAGGTTTACAGCATGGAAACAGGCCCTTCGGCCCAACTTGTCCATGCTGACCTTTTTATTTAAACACTAGGCGAATCCCAATTGCCCACGTTTGGCCCATATCCCTCTATACCCATCTTACCCATTTAACTGTCTAATTGCTTTTTAAAAGGCAAAATTGTACCCGCCTCTACTACTACCTCTGGCAGCTTGTTCCAGACACTCATCACCCTCTGTGTGAAAAGATTGCCCCTCTGGACACTTTTCTGTTTCTGCCCTCTCATTATAAACCTATAAATTGTCCCTTAGTGTCATGGGGACCAGCTCGGGTAAATGTGTGGGGTTAGGGGGACAGGGCCTGGGTGGGATTGTGGTTGGTGCAGACTCAATGGGCTGAATGGCCTCCTTCTGCACTGTAGGATTCTCTGATATTCTGAAATTAATCACAACAGAAAGGTGCACCATAGAAAGCATTCTTTCTGGTTGTATCACAGCTTGGCATGGCTCCTGCTCTGTCCAAGACTGCAAGAAACTACAAAAGCTCGTGAATGTAGCCCAATCCATCACACAAACCAGCCTCCCATCCATTGACTCTGTCTACACTTCCCGCTGCCTCGGCAAAGCAGTCAGCATAATTAAAGGCCCCACACACCCCGGACATTCTCTCTTCCACCTTCTTCCTTCGGGAAAAAGATACAAAAGTCTGAGGTCACGAACCAACCAACTCAAGAACAACTTCTTCCCTGCTGCTGTCAGACTTTTGAATGGACCTACCTCGCATTAAGTTGATCTTTCTCTACACCCCAGCTATGACTGTAACACTACTTTCTGCACTCCCTCCTTTCCTTCTCTATGAACAGTATGTTTTGTCTGTATAGTGCGCAAGAAACAATACTTTTCACTATGTTTATACATGTGACAATAATGGATCAAATCAAAATATCAAATCAAATGTCAAATCAAATCAAAAAATATCAAATCAAAATCAAATCAAAAATCATATCAAATCAAATCAAATCAAAAATCATATCAAATCAAATCAAATGTCAAATCAAAATCAAATCGTATCAACTCAAATCAAAATATCAAATCAAAATCAAATCAAAAATCATATCAAATCAAATCAAAATATCAAATGAAATATCAAATCAAATCAAAAAATATCAAATCAAAATCAAATCAAAAATCATATCAAATCAAATCAAAAATCATATCAAATCAAATCAAATGTCAAATCAAAATCAAATCAGATCAAATCAGATCAAATATCAAATCAAAATCAAATCATAAATCAAATCAAATCAAAGAATATCAAATCAAATCAGAAAACCTGCACTTGAAGTTGGAGGACATGAATAGTTTGATGTGTAGCAGCCCCTGTTTCTGGGTGAAAATGAAGTTGTTGTGGAAAGGTTGCAGGAAGATTTCCTTTCCCGATAGCCAGCAGAGAGTAATGTCTTCCCCGGGGAATAATCACTCATCTAATCTTTGTGTTTGCAAGAGCAGGTCTTGAGTAACCGGCAATGAGGCCGTTGTCACACTACCATTGCAGTATCTGTTTTATCTTTACCACACAATGTTTATTCCATGCGAGGGTGTTATTTGATGATCAGCGCTCAAGGACTTTCAGAGCGAAGGACTTAAGATTCAAATCCACGAATGCGGGTTTTTTTTTGGAGGGAATGACTGTCTGCGGATTACTGGGAAATTCTGCAGCCTTTGTGGTTAGAATTGTTTCATCTCACTCCAGCTGAGAGTTGGGAGTCGCGATTCCCATTCGCCGAGCTGTCTTAGAATCCTTCAAACCATCCTCGTTGGAACGATAATTTTCTGTTTCTCAAAAAGAGGTGAGCTTCTTGTCCAGTCAAGTGGTGAGTTGATTGGATTTGATTTATTATCGTCACGTGTATTGGGACACAGTGAAAAGTATTGTTTCTTGCATGTTATGCAGACAAAGCATACCATTCAGAGAGTACATAGGGGAGAAGGAAAGGAGAGAGTGCAGAATGTAGTGTTACAGTCATAGCTAGGGTGTAGAGAAAGATCAACTTAATGCGAGGTAAGTCCATTCAAAGGTCTGGCAGCAGCAGGGAAGAAGCTGTTCTTGAGTCGGTTGGTACGTGACCTCAGACTTTTGTATCTTTTTCCCGATGGAAGAAGGTGGAAGAGAGAATGTCCGGTGTGCGTGGGGTCCTTAATTGTGCTGGCTGCTTTGCCGAGGCAGCGGGAAGTGTAGACAGAGTCAATGGATGGGAGGCTGGCTTGCGTGATGGACTGGACTTTCTTCACAACCCTTTGTAGTTCCTTGTGGTCTTGGGCAGAGCAGGAGCCCAACCAAGCTGTGATACAACCAGAAAGAATGCTTTCTATGGTGCATCTGTAAAAGTTGGTGAGAGTCGTAGCGGACATGCCAAATTTCCTTCGTCTTCTGAGAAAGTAGAGGCGTTGATTGGGAGCATCTTCCAGTCCCGTCGAAGTTCCCCAATCGTAGAGGCAGGTGAACCAAGCTCAATCCCACAGTCTCTGCGTTTGTCACGGATAATACCCGGGGCGGTGGGGAGGCAGAAAAACCTTAGCCTAACAGGAGACTGGGGGACAGATGGAAGTTCAGAGCCGACACGGATAGATATTGTTCGGAAAGAGACAGGAGAGAGACAGGAAAACTGCTCTTCTATCCTCCCATAGAAAGTTGAAGCAGGAGGCCATTCGGCCCTTCGAGCCTGCTCCGCCATTCATTTTGATCATGGCTGATCATCGAATTCAATATCCTGATCCCCCCTTCCTCACGTATCCCTTGATCCCTTTAGCCCCAAGAGCTATATCTAATTTCTTCTTGAAATCACACAACATTGTGGCCTCAACTACATCCTGTGGGAGCAAATTCCACACATTCACCACCCTGTGAGTGAAGAAATTTCTCCTCACCTCAGTTCTAAAAGGTTTACCCCTTACCCTCACCACCTGTTCTGTATTTATTTCTGTAATGTGTGGAATCCAACAGGATTTGAGAGATACGAAGTAAAGCTGGGAAAAGGTGATTGAGGTACAGAACAATCTTGAACGGTTGACTGGCAGAGCAAGGTTTGAGCTCGTATACCCAGCCCTGCATAAAGCAAGACCCTGAGAGGGTCCATCAACGTTTCAGTCCCGGTTGGGACCTGTTGTGTTCACCACAGGCTTGTGGTTATTTATTTTCATTTTGTACGTTAAAAGCTTCACAGTCGACTTCTGGAGTTATTATAATTGGATAATTCCTCTGTCAGGTCATTCAGATTAATTTTGACACACTGAATTGAAAGAACATTACTATCCTCCACTTACTGTATTTTGCCTTCATTGGGTGAGTTCTGTTTACTGTTGTCTCATAGAATTCCTACTGAGCAAAAGGAGGCCATTCAGCCCATCAAGCCTGCACCAAGAGCAATCCCACCCAGGCCCTATCCCCATAACCCCACGTATTTACCCTGCGAATCCCCCTGACGCTAAGGGACAATTTAACACGGCAAATCCACCTAACCTGGACAACTTTGGAGTGTGAGAGGAAACCAGGGCACCCGGAGGAAACCCACCCAGGCACGGGGAGAACGTGCAGACTCCCCACAGACAGTGACCCAAGCCGGGAATCGAACCCAGGTCCCCGGTGCTGTGAGGCAGCAGTGCTCACCGCTGTGCCGGTTATGGACACTCTTTGTAAGTAGACTCTGTTTGCAGAGAGACTAAACCTTGTTGTAAGATCTGTTCCCCCCCCCCCCCCTCTCCATCTCCAACTCAGTACCTGACAGTCTGCTCATTCTGAAACAAGACTCGGAGACGATGAGAAGTTTTTTTTTTGTTTTGCCACTGCGCTCAGTTAATCACTAATTACTGAGCACTCAACCGAAACTGTGAGTGAGTTGATTGTTGACTGAAAGGAGTTCTATTTCGTGCTTCATTAACCTCCTCCCATTATTCCTCAGTCAGCATCAACATTGCACTTTGCGGGAGGCTATCTCAGACAGAGTACATTCATCTTCAGATATTTGGTTTTGTGTTCTGTGTCCATGGCACAGACTCTGATTTGGTTGTGCAAGTGGATTGTAAAGCAAACATTTGCAAATCAGCTGGAGGAGAACGATTCCATGCATGAAGTGAATGGAAACGGGTGCTGGAAAGGTCACCCGAGTCTCCTCTGCAGCCAATCTATGTGCGGACAGAGGTCTCTGTTGGCCAGTCTATTTTTGACTCTGATGACGCCACTTGGCACACGCGTGATCACTGAAAAGTCACCTGTTGGAGACAGCTCTCCAGCTCCCTGTGTACGAACACCAGCCAAGGTTGTTGTGTGGGTTCCAGAAGGTACCACTTAGACAGGAGTCTGAAATATAGACCGTGGGAGGAATGAACTTTCATTCAGTCATGCCAAGGGAGGCAGAAGTCCCCTCACCAAAATAGTGCGGCGATAATAATCTCTCCCTCAATGTCAACAAAACGAAGGAGATTGTCATCGACTTCAGGAAGCGTAAAGGAGAACATGACCCTGTCTACATCAATGGGGACGAAGTAGAAAGGGTCGAGAGCTTCAAGTTTTTAGGTGTCCAGATCACCAACAACCTGTCCTGGTCCCCCCATGCCGACACTATAGTTAAGAAAGCCCACCAACGCCTCTACTTTCTCAGAAGACTAAGGAAATTTGGCATGTCAGCTACGACTCTCACCAACTTTTACAGATGCACCATAGAAAGCATTCTTTCTGGTTGTATCACAGCTTGGTATGGCTCCTGCTCTGCCCAAGACCGCAATCAACTACATAAGGTCATGAATGTAGCCCAATCCATCACGCAAACCAGCTTCCCATCCATTGACTCTGTCTACACTTCCCGCTGCCTTGGAAAAGCAGCCAGCATAATTAAGGACCCCACGCACCCCGGACATTCTCTCTTCCACCTTCTTCCGTCGGGAAAAAGATACAAAAGTCTGAGGTCACGTACCAACCGACTCAAGAACAGCTTCTTCCCTGCTGCCGTCAGACTTTTGAATGGACCTACCTTGCATTGAGTTGATCTTTCTCTACACCCTAGCTATGGCTGTAACACTACATTCTGCACCCTCTCCTTTCCTTCTCTATGAATGGTGTGCTTTGTTTGTATAGCACGCAAGAAACAATACTTTTCACTGTATAATAATACATGTGACAATAAATCAAAGCAAAAAAAAATTATAATTCCAACAGCAGTGCACAGAGTGCTATCAGTCAGCAGCCTACCTTCAGTACACAGAGGAACTGACACGCCTGGTCAAATACAAGGAAAAGACTCCCTGATTGGCCCAACAATTGCCTCCTCAATCACGAAGTTCATATTCCAATAGGCCAACCTCAAGTCATTACTCCAAGCCAATTATATTCTTCCTCTTGGGGAGGTTTCAGTGAGTGAACTTCCTCAGAAGGGTGGGAAAAAAAAACCTAACTTTGGATAAGCTTCGTGAAAAGCGACAGAGTTCCCGGGATAGTCACTGGGGGCAAGGATACACCGAATCTCAGATGCCCATGTGTCCTCCCTCCGTGTTGTCCACTTTCACACATCGGCTCAGTGGGGAACGTTCGTTTCTCTGAGTCAGAACCTTCTGGTTTCAAAGGCCCAGTCCCGCCATTCGATGGGTTGGAGGGAATATCGCCCCTAATGTTCCTTTCGGGAAGGAAATCTGCCGTCCTTACCTGGTCTGGCCTACATGTGACTCCAGAGACACGGCAATGTGGTTGACTGCCCTCAGGCAACCAGGGGTGGGCAATAAATGCTGTAAGAGTTTTAACAACACCAGGTTAAAGTCCAACAGGTTTATTTGGTAGCAAATGCCATTAGCTTTCGGAGCGCTGCTCCTTCGTCAGATGGAGTGGAAATCTGCTCTCAAACAGGGTACAGAGACACAAAATCAAGTTACAGAATACTGATTAGAATGCGAATCTCTACAGCCAACCAGGTCTTAAAGATGCAGACAATGTGGGTGGAGGGAGCATTTAAAGAGATTCAAAGAGATTTAACCTCTCTTTAACCTGTGCTTAATGCTCCCTCCACCCACATTGTCTGTATCTTTAAGATCTGGTTGGTTGTAGGGATTCACATTCTAATCAGTATTCTGTAACTTGATTTTGTGTCTCTGTGCCCTGTTTGAGAGCAGATTTCCACTCCATCTGACGAAGGAGCAGCGCTCCGAAAGCTAATGGCATTTGCTACCAAATAAACCTGTAGGACTTTAACCTGGTGTTGTTAAAACTCTTACTGTGTTTACCCCAGTCCAACGCCGGCATCTCCACATCAATAAATGCTGGCCAGCCAGCTGTCGGGGGTCTTTTACCCCACACGTGGTGGTCTCCGCTACCACTCTTGGACGTGTGTGTCTCTCCTGCAGGTAGGAAAAGTCGGAAGTGTCAGACTGGGACGGCTTCGCAGGGGAGAGAGAAAGTGAGCCACTGCTTATGTCTGACCAGTGAACCCGCTTGAGTGAGCCTTTTTGAGGCGCCCAAACCCCTACGGTTCTAGACTTTAGAATTATGTTCTCGCTCTGTGATCCACCAGAATGAAAAGAGACGAGTGGGTGACATAAACTTTATTAACCAGACCTGTCAACATGCACACATAACTTTGCTATGGAAGGAAGAGACTATAATGACACAATGGATATTTTTAGTTTTTCACAGTTTTATACAATTCCCAACCATCCTTCCTCAGCACCTGGCTAACTGGGGACTTCTGGGGACTGTGGAATCTGCTCACCACTCCTGGAGTTGAATAATTCCAGTCTTTTCAGTTGTTGGAGCCGATAGGATTGCAGCTCAGTCAAAGTTGGTTGGTTCTGGCCATTGGTACCTGCCTTCGGTCCTGGGGTTCAAGGTTCTGTTGGTTGGGTAGGCCTAAGAAGAGTTCCCAGCTGTGTTTGTGAAGAGGTGAACTGGAGAAGTGCCCCCCTCCCCCCCCGAAGCGAACTCCCAAGGGGACTGTCCTTCTTCAATATCAAAAGATGCAGCCTTTGCAATTCTGGCCGGCTCCTCCCACCGGTGGGTTGAATTGAGGTGAGTGCTTCAAGATGATGGGGTGAAAGATGGTTTGGACGGGCTTCAGGAAGTGTTAATCCCATCAAGATAGTTTACAAGACAGAGGCTGGGCCCCAAACCTGTTGGAATTTGCAGACAACCTGGAGACATCGTTGTGGGTCGCGTTGCTCTCAGGCCCAGCAGGGCCCGTTTCCTGTATAGCAGCAGGCTCGCTTTGTCCATTGTCTTTGTCAGTTTGAGCAACTCCCAGATGGTGTTGATAAGGCTGTATCTCTTCATCTGTCGCTGTCTCGTTTTCAGCCATTTTACATTCATGTGTTTTGAAACACAGAATGTTAAGTTTGTCCGTATTTCCAGCCGGTTTTGCCCATATTCACAGATTGTAATGATATCTATCAAAAGGTGGATTTATCTTACACAGCGACACCCATGTCCCACGATTGTAAAGTATATTTGAGCATATTTGAGCAGAGGGCACATGCCCTCATCCCAGGAAAACGCCCTGATGTAAATTTTCTCTTTAGCCGTGGAAGCAACCCACTTGAAATGGTTAAAGGCTCTGTTCAAAGGGCAGAGGGTGGAATTGTGTGTGCTTGTGTGTGCATGTGTGTCTGTGTGTGTACGTGTGTGAGTGTATGTGCGCGCGCATGTGTCTGTGTATCTGTGTGTGTGTGTGTGTCTGTGTGTGTGTGTGTGTGTGTTCAGCATTGACAATGCAAATATTGCAGTCCCTTATTGAAGAGTTGGCACTGATGATGTCCAACAGGTTTATTTGGTAGCAAATACCATTAGCTTTCGGAGCGCTGCTCCTTCGTCAGATGGAGTGGAAATGCACATTTCCACTCCATCTGACGAAGGAGCAGCGCTCCAAAAGCTAATGGTATTTGCTACCAAATAAACCTGTTGGACTTTAACCTGGTGTTGTTAAAACTCTTACTGTGTTCACCCCAGTCCAACGCCGGCATCTCCACATCATGACTGATGATGTGCACAGTAAGAAGTCTCACAACACCAGGTTAAAGTCCAACAGGTTTATTTGGTAGCACAGGCTTTCGGAGAATCGCTCCTTTTTCAGGTGAGTGCATATATAGACACGAACTCAATTTACAAAATAATGGTTGGAATGCGAATCTTTACAGGTAATCATGTCTTAAAGGTACAGACAATGTGAGTGGAGAGGGTTAAGCACAGGTTAAAGAGATGTGTATTGTCTCCAGCCAGGACAGTTAGTGAGATTTTGATCCCTGCCACAAGAACCTCTGCAGGACGTGCCGGATCATCGACACGGATGCCATCATCTCACGTGAGAACACCATCCACCAGATACACGGTACACACTCTTGCGACTCGGCCAACGTTGTCTACCTGATACGCTGCGGGAGGGGATGTCCCGAGGCATGGTACATTGGGGAGACCATGCAGACACTACAACAATGGCTAAATGAACACCGCTCGACAATCACCAGGCAGGAGTGTTCCCTTCCTGGTGGGGAACACTTCAGCAGTCACGGGCAGTAAGCGTTCTCCAAGGCAGCCTTCACGACACACGACAACACAGAATTGCTGAGCAGAAACTGATAGCCAAGTTCCGCACACATGGGGACGGCCTCAACCGGGATATTGGGTTCATGTCACACTATCTGTAACCCCCACGACTTGCCTGGGTTTGCGAAATCTCACTAACTGTCCTGGCTGGAGACAATACACATCTCTTTAACCTGTGCTTAACCCTCTCTCCACTCACATTATCTGTATCTTTAAAGACTTGATTCCTGTAAAGACTCGCATTCCAACCATTATCTTGGAATTGAGTTTGTCTTTATATGCCCTGTTTGTGAACACAACTCTTCACTCACCTGATGAAGGAGCAGCGCTCTGAAAGCTCGTGCTGCCAAATAAACCTGTTGGACTTTAACCTGGTGTTGTGAGACTACTTACTGTGCCCACCCCAATCCAACGCCAGCATCTCCACATCACTGATGATGTGAACAGTCTTGTTGGCCAGAAAGGGAAGCCCCGTTGAGCATCTGGTCTGCAGTCGAAGTCCACAGAATTGGGGGCAGCACGGTGGCACAGTGAGTTAGCACTGCTGCCTCACAGCGCCAGGGACTCGGGTTCGATTCCCAGCTTGGGTCACCGTCCGTGTAGAGTTTGCACATTCTCCCCATGTCTGCGTGGGTATCCTCGGGTGCTCCGGTTTCCTCCCACACCAGAAAGATGTGCAGGTTAGGTGGATGGCCATGCTAAATTGCCCCTTAGTGTCAGGGGGATTAGCAGGGTAAATACATGGGGCTACGGGAATAGGGTCTGGGTGGGATTGTGGTCGGTGCAGACTCAATGGGCCAAATGGCCTCCTCCTGCACTGTAGAGATTCTATGATTCGAACTCCAAGAGGTTAAAAGGAAACCTAACGCCAAACACATGCCCATCAAATTCCTGCCCTGCATTCCCGACGGCTTTTCTCATTCCCAGGTCTCCTGATGATTAATTATGGACAGGAAGTAAAGCTCTCTCAGAGTTGTCACTTTCCTGTTTTCTTTCCACAGGGAGCTGAGTAATCAGTGCACTGATTAGACCCAGCGCCGATCAGAAGAGGAGATGAAACAGAGCTCGATCCTCAAACCGCGCACACGGCACAAAGACCTTCTCACGTCAGGCACCAGCCACCCACTCCAGAGACCCCGGCCTTCTCACGCAGACTGACCCCTGTCCACAGGCAAAAGGAAGACTCGAGAGACTGTCAGAGGTCTGCACAGTTACAGCGTGGTCTGGCAGAGCAGACGTAGGGAAGATGTTTTCGCTTGTTGTGGGTGGGGCGGGGGAGGGGGGGATGTGGGCAGGGGGTGGGGGGCATCCATCCAAGACAGTCATCAGTAAATCCGATGGGGAATTCAGCAGAAGCCCCTTTACCCAGTGGGTGGCGTGAATGTGGAACTCGCTCCCACTGGGAGAGATTGAGGTGAATAGTATCGATGGACTGAAGGCGGGGAACTGGATGGAGAGCATGCAAGTTCCGTGGTGCCTTGTTATCCCATTTTAAACATTGGGGCTCAGTGGGGATAAAGTCTTTCAGTCACCATCAGAGACAAGAATAAGACAGAGAGATGCCCTTTGCTGCAACTCCTTTGTAAACCAGCCTCCACTCAGCTTGTTAGTTAAGCCGCTCAGATGAAGTTCGCCTGCCAAGCATTATTTCCGGCAGTAATTAAATCTGTTTGTAAAGACAGCGCAATTAGCAAAGAGGGACCTCATTCCCTCCCTCCCTCCCATCCATCCCTCCCTCCCTCCCATCCCTCCCACCCTCCCTCCCTCCCATCCATCCCACCCATCCATCCCTCCCTCCCTCCCATCCATCCCTCCCTCCCTCCCTCCCATCCATCCCTCCCTCCCTCCCTCCCATCCATCCCTCCCTCCCTCCCTCCCATCCATCCCTCCCATCCATCCAGCCATCCCAGGCACGCGTCCCTACTAATACCTCTGGGGTTCCCTCACTTGTACACACATCTCTGAGCAAGAGTAGCAGCTGATTGGGGGACAGCGGTTTGGCTGTTTATTGTAATTGTTCCTTGATGACCCTCCAAATGCTCTCAAATCATCTTATCAGGACTAAATCTCCCCAGAGTTGATTAGGACTGAATTCAGTTTGCTGTTTTGAAAGGTAGCTGAGAGCATTCTGCATTCCAAGACAACATTCCAAGAGCGGCGCACTAAACCTTGCACAGTCAGAACACAGCTGGATGTTAACCGACTGTCCCTTGTTCGAGAGCAGAGGGGGAGAATATTAAGTCTACAGCAACTACCCCATGAATACATCCACACAGTTTACCCCAACCACTCCCTGTGGGAGCAAGTCCCACATTCTTCCCAATCCTTGTGGCAGCAAGTCCCACATTCTCCCCCACTCCACATGGGAGTGAGCCCCACATTCTCCCCACTCCCCATGGGAGCGAGTCCCATATTTTCCCCACTCCCTGTGGCAGCAAGTCCCACATTCTCCCCCACTCCCCGTGGGAGTGAGCCCCACATTCTCCTCACTCCCCCCATGGGAGCAAGTCCCACATTCTCCCCACTCCCCGTGGGAGCGAGTCCCACATTCGCCCCCAATCCCCCCATGGGAGTGAGTCCCACACCCTCCCCACTTCCCCCGTGGGAGTGAGTCCCACATTCTCCCCACTCCCCCTGGGAGTGAGTCCCACATTCTCCCCACTCCCCATGGGAGCGAGTCCCACATTCCCCCACTCCCCATGGGAGTGAGTCCCACATTGTCCCCCACTCCCCATGGGAGTGAGTCACACATTCTTCCCACTCCCCCAATGGGAGCGAGTCCCACATTCTCCCCCACTCCCCGTGGGAGCGAGTCACACATTCTTCCCACTCCCCCATTGGGAGTGAGTCCCACATTCTCCCCACTCCCCGTGGGAGGAAGTTCCACATTCTCCCCACTCCCATGGGAGCGAGTCCCACATTCTCCCTCACTCCCAGTGGGAGCGAGATCCACATTCTCCCCTCTCCCTGTGGGAGCAAGTCCCACATTCTCCCCACTCCCTGGGGAGCGAGTTTCACATCCTTCCCACTGTCTCTGGTAAAGACATTTTTCCTGTATTCCCTCTTGGATTTGTTGGTGACAATCTTACATGAATGAAGGTTCGTTTTGGTGTACTCCACGGTCGGGAAACATTTGCTCTCTGTTGGTTTTGTATTTTGGACATTCCCCTCCAGTCTGCTCTCAGTCTGATTATTCCCGAGATAAGTGTTTCATTCTGTTTGTTACCGCCATGAAAACATTCCGCACCCTTGTTACCGCCTGCTACTCCTTCATCATCGTGAGGAGATGTTAACCAGATACATGGTCTGTATCATCAGAATCCCAATGGATTCCCTTTGTGTTTGTTTCACTAAGGAGGGAGGGGACAGGATGGAAATTAAATAATGTTGCAAAGGGAGACATCTCGTCGAAGCTTTTCATCTTGCACTCTTCAGGATAAATTCAAGAATGCCAAATTTCAAACTCCCACAACAATTCGTACTGCAGGAGAAAAGAGTGCTGATTGGTTGACAAGTTGACTCTGATTGGCAGAGGCATTGTCATGGAAAAAGCAATGGGACCGCTCTATAGGGCGTTGGTGAGGCCACACTTGGAGTATTGTGTGCAGTTTTGGTGTCCTTATCTGAGGAAGGATGTCCTTGCTCTAGAGGGAGTACAGCGAAGGTTTACCAGGCTGATTCCTGGGATGGCAGGTCTGTCATATGAGGAGAGACTAAGTCGGTTAGGATTATATTCACTGGAGTTTAGAAGAGTGAGAGGGGATCTCACAGAAACTTATAAAATTCTAACAGGGTTAGACAGGGTAGATTCAGAAAGAATGTTCGCGATGTTGGGAGAGTCCAGAACTAAGGGGTCATAGTTTGAGGATAAGGGGGAAACCTTTTAGGACTGAGGTGAGGAGAAATTTCTTCACCCAGAGGGTGGTGAATGTGTAGAATTCACTCCCACAGAATATAGTTGAGGCCAAAACGTTGTGTGATTTCAAGAAGAAATTAGATATAGCTCTTGGGGCTAAAGGGATCAAGGGATATGGGGGAAGGAGGGGGTCAGGATATTGAATTTGATGATCAGCCTTGATCAAAATGAATGGCAGAGCAGACACAAAGGGCCAAATGGCCACCGCCTGCTTCTAGTTTCTATGTTTCTATGAAATGATTGGATGACCAAGTTCTTGGGTAATTGAAAAGATTCACGAGGCTTGATCAAATCCCTTTTGTTTGCAGGAGGAGGGAAGTGAGTCCACTCTGACCGCCGCTTGTTTTTGCTGCCTCAGTCTTGCTGAGGGAGTTTCCTGCGTTCAGGCGATTAGATAAGGCTGTGAGATCTGTCCGGCGTTACACAGCAGTCTAAGCTGGAATAGAACTCCAGGTACTGTCTGCCTCCAGGCGCCTGCTCAGTGTCAGACCGCCTTGAGATTGAATCCAGTGACACATTACCACAACCTATCCACTCAGACAGTGAACAGGTGGATAGGTGGATCTCAGCAGAGGTGGTTTATTAACTCGACTTGGGGGGGGGGGGGGAGGTTAGGGGGGGGAATAGGGGGAGGGGGAGTTGGCTCCTTAGATGTTTTGATTTGAAAGTGTTCTCTCTTTTGGAACTGCGCTCTGTTTAGGCAACGCGTTCCACACAATTACATTAACCAATAAAAGACGCCATACCCTTCACTGAAATACTTGTCTCATAGGCCAACCAATCAGGTAAATCACTTCAATTCCCCCCTCCTCACCCCAACACCCACTCTGCTCTCACACAAGTCTTTGCCGAACCACCTTGCACTGCAAACAGTGGCTACTGGTGAAGATTAATTTAGCTCAGTTGGGTGGACGGCCAGTTTGTGATGCAGAGCGATGCCAACAGCGTGGGTTCCGTTCCCGTACCAGCTGAGGTCATTCACGAAGCCTTCTCATGCTTGCCCCTCTCCTGAGGTGTGGTGACCACCCCCTCAGGTTAAATCACCACCCGTCAGCTCTCCCCCTCAAACTGGCCTCCCGCCAGTCAGCCTCTGGTCAGCTGTGACTTCACCAGTCAAGAGGGCATCCTGGTGTCAAGAACCCCCAACTCTCTCTCTCTCTGTTTGGAAATCAGGCCAGTGTAGTTACACCCGTTCTCAGCCGCACTCAGTCCGCCTTTCACAGAGTTGCTGAAATAATCATCATGATGTTTGATGGAGTGTTTTGAGCTGCCTTCGCTTGCTCTGGGACGTGACACAAGTGTCAATTCTGTTTTTACATCTGGCTGGTTTAAATAAAACAGCTCCCATCCCTCTGTGAAAGCTTGCTGTATAATCCAAGATTTCCCGCTTCGGAAAGGGTTCAGCTTGGAAAATCGGCACAGGAAGAGGCCATTCAGCCCCTCACGTCTATTCTACCACTCAGTGAGATCATGGCTGACCTCTGACTTAATTCCATATATCTTAATACCTTTGGCAGACAAAAGTCTACTTAATCTCAACTTTAAACGGAAAACTGGCACAGTATCAATTTCCGTCTGCGGAAGAGAGTCCCAGACTTTCATTCCCACCGATTTATATGAATGGTTTGGATAAGGGACTGAAGGTCTGGTTGCTAAGTTTGCTGATGCCACCAAGGTAGCAGGAGAATAAATTGTGAAGAGGACATAAAGAGGCTACAAAGTGACAGAGGCTGGTAAAGTGAGTGGGCAAAGATCTGGAAATTGGAGTAAAATGGAATTTCACAGTAACTTCATTGCAGTGTTAATGTAAGCCCTACTTGTGACGAATAAATAACCTTTAACTTTAACAATGTAGGAAAATGTGAAATTGCCCATTTTGGCAGGAAGAATGAAAAAGAAGCTTATTATCTAATTGGTGAGAGATTGCAGAACTCTGAGGCGCAGAGGGATCTGGGTGTCCTGGTGCATGAATCACAAAAGGCTGGTATACAGGTACAGCAAGTAATCAGGAAAGCTAAGCGATGTTATTGTTCGTTGTGAGGGGAATTGATTACAAAAGTAAAGAGGTTACACTTCAGTTGTACAGGGCATTGATGACCAGAAGACCATAAGACCATAGGAGCAGAATTAGGCCACTTGGCCCATCGCGTCTGCTCCGTCATTCAATCATGGCTGATATTTTTCTCATCCCCATTCTCCTGCCTTTTCCCCATAACCCCTGATCCCCTTATTAATCAAGAACCTATCCATCTCTGTTTTAAAGACACTCAATGAACTGGCCTCCACAGCCTTCTGCGGCAAAGAGATCCACAGATTCGCCACTCTCTGGCTGAAGAAATTCCTCCTCATCTCTGTTTTAAAGGATCGTCCCTGCAGCCTGAGGTTGTGCCCTCTGGTTCTAGTTTTTCCTACTAGTGGAAACATCCTCTCCACGTCCACTCTATCCAGGCCTCGCAGTATCCTGTAAGTTTCAATAAGATCCCCCCCTTGACCTTCTAAGGACGAGACTATATCTGGAATGTTGTGCACTATATTGGTCACTTTATTTGAGGAAATATATAAATGCATTTGCAGCAGTTCAGAGAAGGGTTACCAGGCTAATACCAGGCGGGTTGTCTTATAAGGAAAGGTTGAAGAAGTTAGGTTTGTATCCACCAGAGTGTAGAAGAGTAAGAGATGACTGGATTGAAATCTTTAAGATCCTGAGGGGTATTGACAGGGTGGATGTGGAGAGGATGTTTCCCCTTGTGGGAGAACCTAGAACCAGGGGTCACTGTTTAAAAATAAGGGGTGACCAGTTTAAGACAGAGATGAGGAGAATTACTTTCTCAGAGGGTGGTGAGTCTTTGGAACTCTCTTCCTCAGAAGGCAGTGGAAGCAGAGACTTTGAATATCTTTAAGACTGAGTTAAATAGATTCTTGATTAACACGGGGGTGAAAGGTTATGGGGAGGTTACAGTCAATCAGCCATGATCTTATTGAATGATGGAGCAGACTCGATGGGCTGAGTGACCTCCTGCTCCTAATTTGTGTGTTTGTCTGAGAGGCCAGCATGTCCTTCTGGGGCAACACAGTGGGTTAGCACTGCTGCCTCACAGCACCAGGGACCCGGGTTCAATTCCGGCCTTGGGTCACTGTCTGTGTGGAGTTTGCACATTCTCCCCGTGTCTGCGTGGGTTTCCTCCGGGTGCTCCAGTTTCCTCTCACAGTCTGAAAGATGTGCGGGTTAGGTGGATTGGCCATACTAAATTGACCCGAGTGAGAGGGGATTAGCAGGGTAAATATGTGGGGTTATGGGAATAGGGTATTGTGGTCGGTGCAGGCTCGATGGGCCGAATGGCCTTCTTCTGCACTGTCGGGATTCTATGAAATGTCTCCTCACCTCCGTCCTAAATGATCTACCCTGAATCCTCAGACTGTGACCCCTGGTTCTGGACTCCCCGAGCATCGGTGTGTAAGTTGGTGATTTTGAGGTTACAGTATGGTGGGTCAAAGCCAGTCACACAGTGAATCTGTCTGGAAACGCTGTGTACAGCAAGTTTCAGTACAGAACCCTCACAGGTACTTGGGAGCCATCACTTTGCACTCTCTCCAGCTGCCAGCTCCAACAACAAGCACTCGACCCCTGGAACCTTTCAAGTCTTGACCTAGTCCTCCACAGCTTGCTTTTATCAGCGCAGTGATGATATTTCTGCTGCTTGAGTCGTGTTTAGATTGGAGCTGTAAGAGTGTAAAATTGATGAGTGCAGGCTTCTCGGTGGACAAGGGATGCACTTATCTCAAAGTGGGTTTTATTTTGGGAAGAGCCCTATTCATGATGCTGACAGCTGTCTTTGCCCACATTGTTCACATCAGTCCCACGCCACGGACACTAATTTGTACCGGCAGCTGGTTTGACACCCCGCTCCCCAACTCAGTGCACGGCCCAGAGGCCACATTTAACGACAGGTAATTCCCTGATTCTGAGCTTCCCACCGGGAGCTGGGCTGCCGGGGAATGTCCAGACAAGGGGAGGCCATTCAGCCCCCTCAGGCCTGTCCCACGGCTCAATGAAAGCCAAGTTCTGACACTGCGGCACGGTGGCACAGTGGTTAGCACCGCTGCTTCACAGCACCAGGGACCCGGGTTCGATTCCCGGCTCGGGTCACTGCCTGTGCGGAGTTTGCACGTTCTCCCCGTGTCTGCGTGGGTTTCCTCCGGGTGCTGCGGTTTCCTCCCACAGCCCAAAAGACGTATTGGTTAGGTGGATTGGCCATGCTAAATTCTCCCTCAGTGTACCCAAACAGGCGTCGGAGTCTTGTGAACAGGGACCAGGGACCCGGGTTCGATTCCCGGATTGGGTCACTGTCTGTGTGGAGTTTCCACGTTCTCCCCGTGTCTGCGTGGGTTTCCTCCGGGTGCTCCGGTTTCCACCCACAGTCCAAAGATGTGCGTGTTAGGTTGATTGGCTATGCTAAATTGACCCTTAGTGTCAGGGGGATTAGAGGGTAAATATGTGGGGTTACGGGGATAGGGCCTGGGTGGGATTGTTGTCAGTGCAGGCTCGATGGGCCAAATGGTTCCCTTCTGCACTGTAGGGATTCTATAATTCTATGATTGCTGTAAACATCCTGAATGTAACAGGCGCAATAGAAATGCAAGCTGTATCTTTCTCGATCCCTGTTTTGGGTGTGGTGTTCTGGTGAGCCGGGTCACTTTGGGGGTTTCATTCAATCAGCAGGTTAATCTGGGAGGGTACCTCGTGTCATTGGGATAGAAACATAGAAACATAGAAAAACTGCAGCACAAACAGGCCCTTCGGCCCCACAAGTTGTGCCGAACATATCCCTACCTTCTAGGCCTACCTATAACCCTCCATCCTATTAAGTCCCATGTACTCATCCAGGTGTCTCTTAAAAGACCCTATTGAGTTTGCCTCCACCACCACTGACGGCAGCCGATTCCACTCGCCCACCACCCTCTGTGTGAAAAACTTGCCCCGAACATTTCCCCTGTACCTACCCCCCAGCACCATAAACCTGTGTCCTCTCGTAGCAGCCATTTCCACCCTGGGAAAAAGCCTCTGAGAGTCCACCCGATCTATGCCTCTCAACATCTTATATACCTCTATTAGGTCTCCTCTCATCCTACGTCTCTCCAAGGAGAAAAGACCGAGCTCCCTCAGCCTATCCTCATAAGGCATGCCACTCAATCCCGGCAACATCCTTGTAAATCTCCTCTGCACCCTTTCAATCATTTCCACATCCTTCCTGTAATGAGGCGACCAGAACTGAGCACAGTACTCCAAGTGGGGTCTGACAAGGGTCTTATATAGCTGCATCATTATCCCCGGACTCCTAAACTCAATCCCTCGATTGATAAAGGCCAGCACACCTCCTCCACCTGCAGGGCAGATTTTAGAGTCCTATGGACCCGGGCCCCCAGGTCCTTCTGATCCTCTACAGTACTAAGAGTCTTTCCC
Organism: Mustelus asterias; assembly: GCF_964213995.1. Lineage (NCBI taxonomy): Eukaryota > Metazoa > Chordata > Chondrichthyes > Carcharhiniformes > Triakidae > Mustelus > Mustelus asterias. The sequence continues at coordinate 33,201 of NW_027591219.1, read as the reverse complement.
TTTATATTGTACTCCTTCATCCCATTTGACCTGCCAAAATGGACCACTGCGCATTTATCTGGGTTGAAGTCCATCTGCCACTTCTCAGCCCAGTCTTGCATCCTATCTATGTCCCTCTGTAACTTCTGACATCCCTCCAGACTATTCACAACCCCACCAACCTTTGTGTCATCGGCAAACTTACCAACCCATCCCTCCACTTCCTCATCCAGGTCATTTATGAAAATGACAAACAGCAAGGGTCCCAGAACAGATCCCTGGGGCACACCACTGGTGACCGACCTCCATTTAGAAAAAGACCCATCTATACCCACTCTCTGCCTCCTTTGGGAAAGCCAGTTCTGGATCCACAGGGCAGCAGCCCCTTGGATCCCATGCCCTCTCACTTTTTCTAGAAGCCTTGCATGGGGGACCTTATCGAAGGCCTTGATAAGATCCATATAAACCACATCTACCGCTTTCTCTTCGTCAATGTGTTTAGTCACATTTTCGAATGATGAGGCTGGATTGATCTTTGGCTTAAGGAGCTAACTCTCAGTGCTAGAACAGAAAGAAAAGAAAGAACGTTTATTTATTAGCCACGAGTAAGGCTTACATTAACACTGCAATGAAGTTACTGTGAAATTCTCGTAGTCACCACATTCCAGCGCCTGTTCGGGTCAATACACCGTAACCATCAGAATGTGGGAGGAAACCGGAGCACCCGGAGGAAACCCACACAGACACGGGGAGGATGCCATGTTGTTGAGGGAAGGACAATTATTCCCTCAAAGATAAGCTAATCGGGGTGGGATCGGATGGGCAGCACTGCGGGGTCCCGGGCTGGCCAGCGATCGAGCTGGCCAGCAAAGGGGAGGCTGACAGTTTGGGGCCACTGCGCATGCGCAGAGTCCCGCTGGTTTCAGCATCCTGGGTGGGAATAGACCCCGCTCCCTGCAATCTAATGATATTCACGTTTGTGGCCTCTGCATTGCACAGAGTGTGGGAGATTCCATTGTGAACTGCCACTGAAAAACCAGCATGAATTATTCCAGTTTTCCCATGAATTCAAGACTTAGAATTTTTTTGGGAGAATTCGACCCAAAGGCTAATGGAAAAAATATCAATATATATTCCCATCAGGTGTTAACTGCCGAGCTCCAATGTATCTGGGAATACCCCGGGATTGTACAGAGTAATAACACCACTCCCAGACGTTCCCAGGTCAGGACCCCCATGCAGCCACCTCCCAGGATGTTTCAACATCCGCTGGGGAACTGCGCTGTTCCGAGGACCATCGGAAAATGCAACTTCAGTTGCAAACTTATAATTATACTCCTTATACACCTATGACTGTGCGGCCAAATTCCCCTCCAATTCGATTTTCGAGTTTGCTGACGACACCACCGTAGTGGGTCGGATCTCAAACAATGACGAGACAGAGTACAGGAATGAGATAGAGAATCTGGTGAACTTGTGTGGCAACAATAATCTCTCCCTCAATGTCAACAAAATGAAGGAGATTGTCATTGACTTCAGGAAGCGTAAAGGAGAACATGCCCCTGTCTATATCAATGGGGATGAAAGAGAAAGAGCCGAGAGTTTTTATGTGTCCAGATCACCAACAACCTGTCCTGGTCCCTCCATGCCGACACCATAGTTAAGAAAGCCCACCAACGCCTCTACTTTCTCAGAAGACGAAGGAAATTTGGCATGTCAGCTACGACTCTCACCAACTTTTACAGATGCACCATAGAAAGCATTCTTTCTGGTTGCGTCACAGCTTGGTAGGGCTCCTGCTCTGCCCAAGACCACAAGGAACTACAAAAGAAGGTGAATATAGCCCAATCCATCACGCAAACCAGCCTCCCATCCATTGACTCTGTCTACACTTCCCGCTGCCTCGGCAAAGCAGCCAGTATAATCAAGGAATGCACACACCCCGGACATTCTCTCTTCCACCTTCTTCCTTCAGGAAAAAGATACAAAAGTCTGAGGTCACGTACCAACCGACTCAAGAACAGCTTCTTCCCTGCTGCTGTCAGACTTTTGAATGGATCTTTTAATGGTTCGCATTAAGTTGATCTTTCTCTACACACTAGCTATGACTGTAAAACTACATTCTGCGCTCTCTCGTTTCCTTCTCTATGAACGGTATGCTTTGTCTGTATCGCGTGCAAGAAGCAATACTTTTCACTGTATGTTAATACATGTGACAATAATAAATCAAATCAAAAACTTTGGATGGTTCTGACTGTCTAGAAAGATTTAGAGGAATAAAAAGCAACCCTTATTTCTGGTTAACTAGTAGACTGACTCACCATGACTCCTTGTCCCTGGCATGTGGCTCCCCCTACCTCCCGCCATTCCTACCACCAGAGTAACCCTCAATCCCCATGGGTCGCACACGCACCACTCCTGTGACCCCCATGGAACTAGCCCTCCACAAAGCAGGAATCCCCACACCTTTCTTTAAACAATAAAATGATATTGTTTGCCTGGAACTCTGACAAAAAGAAAGAATTTTAGCTGAATGTCACCCATCATATTTTTCTCCTCCAAGAGATAGAAATTATTGGGAAGGATGTGATTGCACTGGAGGGGGTGCAGAGGAGATTCACCAGGATGCTGCCTGGGATGGAACATTGAAGTTATGAAGGGAGGTTGATAAGCTTGAGTTGTTTTCTCCGGAGCAGAGAAGACTGAGGGGGCGACCTGATTGAGGTGTTCAAGATTATGAGGGGCATGGACAGAATGGATAAGGAGCAGCTGTTCCCCTTAATCGAAGGGTCAGTCACCAGGGGACGCAAGTTAAAAGTGAGGGGTGGGAGGTTTAGGGGGGATCGGAGGAAAAATCTTTTTTACCAGAACTGTGTATAGTTCTGGTCACCCTATTATAGAAAGGATATTATTAAAATAGAAAGAGGGCAGAAAAGAGTTACTCGGATGCTACCGGGACTTGATGGTTTGAGTTATAAGGAGAGGTTGGATAGACTGGGACTTTTTTCTCTGGAGCGTAGAAGGCTGAGGGCTGATCTTATAGAGGTCTATAAAATAATGAGGGGCACAGATCAGCTAGATAGTCAATGTCTTTCCCCAAAGGTAGGGGAGTCTAAAACTAGAGGACATAGGTTTAAGGTGAGAGGGGAGAGATACAAAAGGGTCCAGAGGGGCAATTTTTTCACGCAGAGGGTGGTGAGTGTCTGGAACAAGCTGCCAGAGGTAATAGTAGTGGCAGGTACAATTTTGTCTTTTAAAAAGCGTTTAAACAATTGCAACGGGATCTTGATCAATTGGGCCAGTGGGCTGACGAATGGCAGATGGAGTTTAATTTAGACAAATGCAAGGTGATGCATTTTGATAGATTGAACCAGGGCAGGACTTACTCAGTTAATGGTAGGGCGTTGGGGAGAGTTACAGAACAAAGATATCTGGGGATACATGTTCATTATTCCTTGAAAGTGGAGTCACAGGTGGACAGAGTGGTGAAGAAGGCATTCGGCATGCTTGGTTTCACTGGTCAGATCATTGAATACAGGAGTCGGGACGTCTTGTTAAAGTTGTGCAAGACATTGGTAAGGCCACACTTGGAATACTGTGTACAGTTCTGGTCACCCTATTATGGAAAGGATATTATTAAACTAGAAAGAGTGCAGAAAAGATTTACTAGGATGCTACCGGGACTTGATGGATTGAGTTATAAGGAGAGGTTGGATAGACTGGGACTTTTTTTCTCTGGAGCATAGGAGGCTGAGGGGTGATCTTATAGAGGTCTATAAAATAATGAGGGGCACAGATCAGCTAGATAGTCAATATCTTTTCCCAAAGGTACGGGAGTCTAAAACTAGAGGGCATAGGTTTAAGGTGAGAGGTGAGAGATACAAAAGTGTCCAGAGGGACAATTATTTCACACAGAGGGTGGTGAGTGTCTGGAACGAGCTGCCAGAGGTAGTAGTAGAGGCGGGTACAATTTTGTCTTTTAAAAAATATTTAGATTGTTACATGGGTACGATGGGTATAGAGGGATATGGGCCAAATGTGGGCAATTGGGATTAGCTTCGGGGTTTTAAAAAAAAGGACGGCATGGACAAGTTGGGCCGAAGGGCCTGTTTCCATGCTGTAAACATCTATGACTCTACCCACAGGGTGGCGAGGGTCTGGAATGCGCTGCCTGGGTGGGTGATAGAGGCGGGTTGCCTCTCATCCTTTAAACCTCTGCTGATTCTCTTAGTTCTGACAAAGGGTCATCGAGACTCGAAACGTTGGCTCTATTCTCTCTCCACAGAGGCTGTCAGACCCGCTGAGAGTTTCCAGAATTTTCCGTTTTTGTTTCAGATTCCAGCATCCGCAGTAATTTGCTTTAATCCTTTAAAAAGTATCTGGGTGAGCACTTGGCACATCATAACATTCAGGGCCAAGTGCTGGCTGATGGGATCAGGTGGGAGGTCAGATGTTTCTCACGTGTCGGTACAGACTCGATGGGCCAAAGGGCCTCTTCTGCGCTGTCTGACTCTATGCAGCTATCAGACACTTACAGATTAAAACTATGAGCTGAGTTTATTTATAGGTCGACGTGTATACAGAAGTGAAGACTCTGAGTCAGCACAATATGGAAAAGGAAAGGTCGCGGCTTGAGTCAAAGGGCAGGGTCTGAGTGAGCACTCCTTCATAACAAGTTTAATTTGGACCAATTATCTTACACTTTATCAGAACCCTGTGTGCAATTTTTCCTCTATTACTGAGAGGAGAGATAAAGGTCAAATCATTCAGTTCATGCTGTGAGCTTTGACAATTGATTTAATGACAGTCAATGTTCCACATCAACAATTACCAAATTCATACAAGAGGTGTTTGAAATGTGCATCAGTGGCAGAGTGGATCAGACCCAGAGTTTCCATTCGATTTACTCAAAGTCAAACAATGATTTTTTTCCCCATCCTCTTCACATCTTCCTGCTCTGCATCTCCTCAATGCCAGCGACAACAGTCAAACTATCAGTTTAAGCAAACAGAAACGTCACCAAATATTGTGTGAACATCGCAATGTTCAAATATATAGCATTAGAATGCATAGATTATTAAGCAAGTCAATTGTGTGTTTTTTTAAAATACGTTGAATCATATAATCCCTGCAGAAGGAGGCCATTTGGCCTATCGAGCAACAATGATGCAACTGTACAGGACCTTGGTGAGACCACATTTGGAATATTGTGTGCAGTTCTGGTCACCTCACTATAAGAAGGATGTGGAAGCGCTGGAAAGAGTGCAGAGGAGATTTACCAGGATGCTGCCTGGTTTGGAGGGTAGGTCTTATGAGGAAAGGTTGAGGGAGCTAGGGCTGTTCTCTCTGGAGCGGAGGAGGCTGAGGGGAGACTTAATAGAGGTTTATAAAATGATGAAGGGGATAGATAGAGTGAACGTTCAAAGACTATTTCCTCGGGTGGATGGAGCTATTACAAGGGGGCATAACTATAGGGTTCGTGGTGGGAGATACAGGAAGGATATCAGAGGTAGGTTCTTTACGCAGAGAGTGGTTGGGGTGTGGAATGGACTGCCTGCAGTGATAGTGGAGTCAGACACTTTAGGAACATTTAAGCGGTTATTGGATAGGCACATGGAGCACACCAGGATGATAGGGAGTGGGATAGCTTGATCTTGGTTTCAGATAAAGCTCGGCACAACATCGTGGGCCGAAGGGCCTGTTCTGTGCTGTACTGTTCTATGTTCTATGACCCTACCCAGGCCCTATCCCCATAACCCCATGTATTTACTCTAGCTATTCCCCCAACACTAAGGGTCTATTTAGCATGGCCAATCAACCTAACTCGGACTGTGGGAGGAAACCGGAGCACCTGGAGGAAACCCACGTCGACACGGGGAGAACGTGCAAACCGCACACAGACAGTGACCCGAGGCTGGAATCGAATCCGGGTTCCTGGCGCTGTGAGGCAGCAGCGCTAACCACCGTGCTGCCCCACATCAAAGAAGAAGGCGCAAGGACAGGTGACCAAGAAGCTTTGTCGAAGAGGTAGGTTTGGAGGAGAACCTCAGAGGAGGCGAAAGAGGTGGAGAGGATTGGAGTGAGAATGCCAAAGCTCGGGCCCAGATAACCGAAGACCAGCAGTGGGGCGAAGGAAAAGGTGACAGGTCCATTATCTTAGCTGCCACCAACGTGCAGTCTGCAAATGGTGAAGGAAAACACATGAAGATTGGAATTCTTGGGGCCAGGCTTGGGAATCCCAGCAGGCCTGGACACCAACTAAAACCAGCCAATGATTCATTGTGAAGCCTCGACTCCAGGGGCAGGGGGACTAAATGATCTGAACCTTAGCGCGGCATACAATAATTTTCAGATATTCGAGAGCTGCAGCACATGGGCAACCTTCATAGGCACATTTTTATCATGACTGCACACACCTTTCTGACGGAATAGAAATCAAATCATATAAAAAAGTATATGCAAGAATATTAAATCATGTAGCGGATAAAAGCAAAATACTGCAGATGCTGGAAATCAGACAAAGTGCAATCGCTGGTGAGATGGAGGAAACCCTGCAGCAAATTTGTGCAAAGCAAGATCCCACAGAAAGTAAGCTGATTACAGGTTTAAGGTGCTGGGGGGTAGGTACAGGGGAGATGTTAGGGGTAAGTTTTTCACACAGCGGGTGGTGGGCGAGTGGAATCGGCTGCCGTCAGTGGTGGTGGAGGCAAACTCAATAGGGTCTTTTAAGAGACTCCTGGATGAGTACATGGGACTTAATAGGATGGAGGGTTATAGGTAAGTCTGGAAGGTAGGGATGTGTTCGGCACAATTTGTGGGGCCGAAGGGCCTGTTTGTGCTGTAGTTTTTCCATGTTTCTTCTATGTTTCTATGATGATGTGCTGAGATAAAGGGTTCTTTGATGTTTTTGAAGTGATATTGGTGGAGGGGCAAATATTCTCCCCCCCCAGCTCCCCACACCTGTTTCCCATGCCTCATTTTATCATCTCATCCAATAGAAGGTAGGAGGCCATTCAGCCCCTCAAACCTGTTGAGCCATTCAATTAAGGTGATGGCGCAAGGGGTTTGACTCCAATCTTCCCCATTTCCTGAAGCTCAGTCTGAGCGCTTACAACACAAGAACTGATCAAGGGGGAGGCAATGGCCGAGTGGTATTAGCGCCACACTATCGATCCAGAAATCTCAGCTGATGTTCCGAGGACCCGGGTTCGAATCCCGCCACAGCAGATGGTGGAATTTGAATTCCATAAAAAAAATCGGGAATTAAGAATCTACTGATGACCATGAAACCATTGTTGATTGTTGGAAAAACCCATCTGGTTCACTCATGTCCTTTAGGGAAGGAAATCTGCTGTCCTTACCCGGTCTGGCCTACATGTGACTCCAGAGCCATAGCAAGGGGTAGGGCCTGGGTGGGATTGTGGTCGGTGCAGACTCAATGGGCCGAATGGCCTCTTTCTGTACTGTAGGGTTTCTTTGATTCTATGATTCAATGTGGTTGACTATGGGCAGCATGGTGGCAGAGTGGTTAGCACTGCTGCCTCACAGTGCCAGGGACCTGGGTTCGATTCCCGGCTTGGGTCACTGTCTGTGCGGAGTCTGCACGTTCTCCCCGTGTCCGCGTGGGTTTCCTCCGGGTGCTCCGGTTTCCTCCCACAGTCTGAAAGATGTGCAGGTTAGGAGGATTGGTCATGATGAATTGACCCTTAGTGTCAGGGGGATTAGCAAGGGTAAATGTGTGGGGTTGCGGGAATGGGGCCTGGGTGGGATTGTGGCCGGTGCAGCCTCGATGGGCCAAATGGCCTCGTTCTGCACTGGAGGGATTCTTTGATGACTTTTAACTGCCCTCAGGCAGTGAGGGATGGGCAATAAATGCTGGCCAGCCAGTGATGCCCACACCCCACGAATGAATACAGAAAGCAATGACTGGATGTTGGCATTTACACTGAGAGGTCCCCATGTGTTGAGAAAAGTTGCTGTTAAACTCTTCACACTCTCCCGCTTGGATTGTGATGGGCGCATGTGAAGGTGATCTCCCTTTCAGAGGGGCAAGCTGACATCACCCTTTCGAGAATAATTGTGCTCTGATGTATTAGCAAGGCCGCCTTTGCCAATCTCGGCCAATTAACTTGGCGTTTCAGGCATCCACGCCTTCATTGTTTTAATCTTGCAGTTGGAATTAGCTCAGAACCAACATCTGGTGCCCGTTAGCGTGTCTGAGCGGCTTGTTACCTGCGTGCTGCTCTGCATGGATTTAGCCAAATCACTTACTCTGCAGTGAAACGCCACATCAAAGGAGGAAGTATTTCTCCAACCAACCAATGAGAAGGCTCCAGGGTCATGTGACAGCACCAGCGCTCTCTCCGTGTGACTCTGACCTCTGGGTCAGCAAGCCCAGTCTCAGTTCCAAACACTCAAACACAAAGACTGCAAGGAACTACAAAGGGTCGTGAATGAAGCCCAGTCCATCACTCAAACCAGCCTCCCTTCCATTGACTCTGTCTACACTTCCCGCTGCCTCAACAAAGCAGCCAGCATAATTAAGGACCCTACGCACCCCGGACATTCTCTCTTCCACCTTCTTCCGTCAGGAAAAAGATATAAAAGTCTGAGGTCACGTACCAGCTGGAGCGGCACGGTGGCACAGTGGTTAGCACTGCTGCCTCACAGCGCCAGGGACCCGGGTTCGATTCCCGGCTTGGGTCACTGTCTTTGTGGAGTCTGCACATTCTCCCCGTGTCTGCGTGGGTTTCCTCCGGGTGCTCCGGTTCCCTCCCATAGTCGAAAAGAGGTGCTGGTTAGGGTGCATTGACCCGAACAGGCGCCGGAGTGTGGCAACTAGGGGAATTTCACAGTAACTTCATTGCAGTGTTATTGTAAGCCTTACTTGTGACTAATAAATAAACTTTACTTTAAGAACAGCTTCTTCCCTGCTGCTGTCAGACTTTTGAATGGACATACCTCGCATTAAGTTGATCTTTCTCTACACCCTAGCTATGACTGTAACACTACATTCTGCACTCTCTCCTTTCCTTCTCTATGAATGGTATGTTTTGTCTGCACAGCGCGCAAGAGACATTACTTTTCACTGTATCCCAATACATGACAATAATAAATCAAATCAAATCAATTCAAATTAAAAATCACCACGCACACTGATCATATTCTCTTCCACCTTCTTCCGACGGGGAAAAGATACCTGAGCACAGGTACCTACCCAGGCTGACACGCTGAGCCACACGGCACTCTCACAGGTGCCATCTTTTCAATAGGATATTGCGCCAAGGTCCTGTCGACTCTCTCAGAAGGATAAAAAGAAGTCCCATGGTATTATTTTGGAAGAAGTGCAGAGAAGTTTACCCCCCGTGTCCTCTGGCTAATGTTTATCCCACAGTCAACATCTCATCCAAATGATCTGGTCATTATCACATTGCTCTTTGTGGAGGGTGGCTTCACTTCAGCAATATAGCACTGGTGGAGAGCACTGTGAGAGAGTCCAAAGCTAAGGGAAGGCGCTGTGGAAATGCAAGTCTATCTATTGTCCAGATTGAGAGATAGTTATTGTCTGGTTCTCAGAGTTAGTTATCCTCCACTTAGGATCATTGAATCCCGACAGTGCAGAAGGAGGCCATTCGACCCATCGAGTCTGCACCGACCACAATCCCACCCAGGCCCTATCCCCATAACCCCACATATTTACCCCTGACACTAAGGGGCAATTTAGCATGGCCAATCAACCTAACCCACACATCTTTGGAGTGTGGGAGGAAACCGAGCACCTGGAGGAAACCCACGCAGACACGGGGAGAACGTGCAGACTCCGCACAGTCAGTGACCCAAGCAGGGAATCAAACCCAGGTCCCTGGCGCTGTGAGGCAGCAGTGCTAACCACTGTGCCACTGTGCTTTTTAGAGCTGGTTATCCTCGGTGTTGGAAGTAGTTATTCCCCCTGTTAATTGATGTAAATTCATCCTGGTGTTAGAGCTCGTTATCAGCCAGTAATATGATCTAGTTCGACTCCAGTGGAGCATTTTGACTCCAATGGATAGAGGGATTATTTGTCCATTTTGAGAGGTGATTGAGGTACAGATAATCACCTCTCTGTGGGTGTTCAGCACCCAGCTGGAAAGAAAGTGAGAAACGTACTCACGGGGGACGCTGGCACAGTGGTTAGCACTGCTGCCTCACAGCGCCAGGGACCCGCGTTCAATTCTGGGTTTGGGTCAGTGTTTGTGCGGAGTCTGCACATTCTCCCCCGTGTCTGCGTGGGTTTCCTCCGGGTGCTCCGGTTTCCTCCCACACTCCAAAGATGTACAGGTTAGGTGGATTAGCCATGCTAAATTGACCCCTTAGTGTCAGGGGGACTAGCTAGGGTAAATGCATGGAGTTATGGGGATAGGATTGTGGTCGGTGCAGACTCGATGGGCCAAATGGCCTCCTCCTGCACTGTAAGGATTCTATGTCTATGTGAGTACTGACTGTACATCCAGACCAGGCACCCAGTTCACATGTACTGAGAGAAAGCTTGCTGCCCTGGAACAAAACACCCTCGACGCTTATCGCTGTTGAGAATTGAAAATGAGGCCTTATCTCTGAGAACGATCTGGTAGATGTAACGGAAATCCGCTAAACGATGGTGCATTTTTTCAGAACCATTACCAGTCTGTGATAAAAGCTTGGTGCTCTGTGGACAAGCTCAATTCCCCCGATGCTTGCATTCCAAGGAGCTGGTCTCTCAGTGAAAGCGGGTCGGGGCTGAAGTCATTTCCCAGGAGTTGAGAAACGTTCTCCCAAATCCACTGGGTGCTGTGTAAAGCCTCCCTGGGACACAGGATGCGTATAGAATGGGCACCATGTGTGCTGTTTGCCCCTGCGTCATTTAGGTAGAAGCTGGGCAGATGTAGACAAATAAATACCCAACGTTCCTGTCCGATGCTGTTGTTCCCTTGTCCTTGTGGCTGGAGGTATGGTGACGCTGCGGTGACATTTATACTGAGGTCCCCCGAAAAAACAGAATCTGACTCAGCAACAGATACAAAACTTCCCCAGCCAGGAAACCCCCCCCCCCCCCCAAAAAAAAACAACTCTCCAACACACATACACCCCTTGGACATCCATCCCAGCCCCTGGAAACATGTAAACCCCTGACCCTCCTCCTAACACACACCACCTCAACAACCACCTCCCCACCCAACCAGCTAACATACAACAGAAGCAGAGCACACCATGTTTTCCTTTGTTCTTTCTACCCCCCCCCCCCCCCCCCCCCGCCACCCCCACCCCCCCCCCCCCACCTCCTCTTCTGCCACACGGGGGTACCCTCCCCACGCACCACCCCACACAAGAAAAAAACCAACACGAATAATAATATATAACGCATAAAAGGAAAAAGGCCCAGGAGGCAAGAAGACACAAGACAAGGGCAAGGCCTCACAGGCAGCAACAAGGGTTGGACGTGAGCTGAAAGAAAAGTGTCAGCGCGCATAGAAAAGGGGACATGTCCTCTCTCTGTCCAACCCCAAAAAAACTACCCTTTATCCTCAATCTTTCAATCTCCCTCACCCGTTGTTGCGAGACTGCATTCCAGCCTCAGATTACTCCTGGGCAAGTTAAACTTTTTCAGGTATCTCTTTATAGAGTCATAGAGGTTTACAGCATGGAAACAGGCCCTTCGGCCCAACTTGTCCATGCCGCCCTTTTTTTGTAACCCCGAAGCTAGTCCCAATTGCCCGCATTTGGCCCATATCCCTCTATACCCATCTTATCCATGTAACTGTCTAAACGCTTTTTAAAAGACAAAATTGTACCCGCCTCTACTACTGCCTCTGGCAGCTTGTTCCAGACACTCACCACCCTCTGTGTGAAAAAACTGCCCCTCTGGACCCTTTTGTGTCTCTCCCCTCTCACCTTAAACCTATGCCCTCTAGTTTTGGACTCCCCTACCTTTGGGAAAAGCTATTGACTATCTAGCTGATCTATGCCGCTCATTATTTTATAGACCTCTATAAGATCACCCCTCACCCCTCAGCCTCCAGAGAAAAAAGTCACAGTCTATCCAGCCTCTCCTTATAACTCAATCCATCAAGTCCTGGTAGCATCCTAGTAAATCTTTTCTGCACTCTTTCTAGTTTAATAATATCCTTTCTGTAATAGGGTGACCAGAATTGTACACAGTTATCTCAGGAAAGATATCAGTAACAGTGTTAGAAGCAGTTCAAAGAAGATTTACTCAACTCATGCCAATAAATAGTATTCTGGGGAAAGGTTGGACAGGCTTAGCTTGTATCCACTGGAGTTTATAAGACAACTCATGGAATCCCTACAGTGCAGAAGGTGGCCATTCAGCCCATCGAGTCTGCACCGACGCCCCGACAGAGCATCCCACCCAGGGACACCCCTGCTCTATCCCCGCAACCCCACGTATTTACCCATTACTCCTCACTCGCAGGCACGGCACAACTGGGGTCCCGTTCAGGAAGTGAACAGGTTAGGGAACCTCATCTGGAGGTCTATCGTAGCACTGCTCATTGTTCATTCTACTGGACTAATGATTCGTAGGAGATTTGATTCGATTTGATTTATTATTGTCACATGCATTAGTACAGTATTGTATCTTGCACGCTATATAGACAAAGCATACCATACATAGAGAAGGAAAGGAGTGCAGAATGTAGTGTTACGGTCATAGCTAGGGTGTAGAGAAAGATCAAAGAGATGAGGTCGTAGAAACACAAAATCTAGAAGCAGGAGGAGACCATTCGGCCCTTTGAGCCTGCTCTACCATCATTTTGATCATGGCTGATCATCGAATTCAATATTCTGATCCCTCCTTCCCTCCATATCCCTCGATCCCTTTAGCCCCAAGAGCTATATCTAATTTCTTCTTGAAATCAGACAAACTTTTGGCCTCAACTACTTCCTGTGGCAGTGAATTCCACACATTCACCACCCTCTGGGTGAAGAAATTTCTCCTCACCTCTGTCCTAAAAAGTCCCTTATCCTCAAACTATGACCCCTCGTTCTGGACTCCCCCACCATTGGGAACATTCTTTCTGAATCTACCCTGTCTAACCCTGTTAGAATTTTATAAGTTTCTATGAGATCCCCTCAAATCTCGAGGTGGTGATGGGAGAATTTCAAACAGGTCATCTCAATAAAAGCGACGGGGAAGCAGTCAAACCGTTCTCAAATCCATCTGGTTCACTCCTGTCCTTTCACGGGGACAACCTGCCATCCTTGCCGGCCTTGGTCTATATCTGACTCAATACCACGCCAATGTGGTGACTCTTACCTGCCTTCTGACACATGCCCAACAAGTCTGTAAGTGGACAATGACAGATAGGCAGTAAGTGTCATTGACGCCCACATCACCAGAATGAATACCAAGGAGTAGACTCTGGTTTGCACATCTGTCTGTCAGACCGGTCAGGCCACAGCTGGAGTCTGACCTTGAGTACCTCCTCATAGTGCACAGATACGTGCACGCAGAGAGTTTATAGGTGTTAGTCTCTGCGTGTGTGCAGACAGTGACTCTCCCTGTCTGAGGCTCTCTCAGCCTACTTGTGCTTAGCAGATCAGTAAGAGCACACACAGCAGGCTGGGAGGGATGTTTGCTTTGGACACGGTGACCATCAAACAGCCCAAAGCCAGCCGTGCCTTTGTGGGCGGGACTCTCACCTCTGAGTCCGAAGCTTGGAGGTTCCAGTCCCATTTCAGGAGGCAGAGTGACCCTCCTGCTGCGGTACTGAGGGAGTGCCGCACTGTTGGACTTGCCGTTTCTCTGAGTGATGCGGCAGATTAAGAATGACTGACTTTTCCCCTGTGTCCTGGCCAACACTTAATCCTCAACCAACTTTTACAGATGCACCTCAGAAAGCATTCTTTCTGGTTGTATCACAGCTTGGTATGGCTCCTGCTCTGCCCAAGACTACAAGGAACTACAAAAGGTCGTGAATGAAGCCCAGTCCATCACGCAAACCAGCCTCCCATCCATTGACTCTGTCGACACTTCCCGCTGCCTCGGCAAAGCAGCCAGCATAATGAAGGACCCCACACACCCCGGACATTCTCTCTTCCACCTTCTTCCGTCGGGAAAAAGATACCAAAGTCTGAGGTCACGTATCAACCGACTCAAGAACAGCTTCTTCCCTACTGCTGTCAGACTTTTGAATGGACCTACCGTATAGAATCATAGAAACCCTACAGTGCAGAAGGAGGCCATTTGGCCCATCAAGTCTGCATCACCTCTCAGACAACAATCCCACCCAGGCCCTATCCCATTAACTCCAGATACTGAGCCAACTAATTCCCTGAATCTGCACATTGTTAGACACTGAGGGGCAATTTAGCACGGCCAATCCACCTAACCCGCACATCTTTGGAGTGTGGGAGGAAACCGGAGCACCCGGAGGAAACTCACGCAGAGATGGGGAGAACGTGCAGACTCCGCACAGACAGTCAGCCGAGGCTGGAATCGAACCCGGGTCCCTGGCGCTGTGAGGCAGCAGTGCTAACCACTGCGCCACCGTGCTATCCTATTAAGGTGATCTTTCTCTGCACCCTAGCTATGACTGTAACACTACATCCTGCACTCTCTCATTTCCTTCTCTATGAACGGTATGCTTTGTTTGTATAGCGCGCAAGAAACAATACTTTTCACTGTATGTTAATACATGTGACAATAATAAATCAAATCAGAACATTTGAAAACATGGATAATCATTGTTCTGTCTCGTTCTGTCAAACTGTAAGTGCCGACAATTTGATGGAAATAGCCAGCTTGTAAGAGCTGTTATATGAAAGCAAAGTTCATTCTGACTGGGGCAACGCACAGTAAACTCGTCCTTAACAAACTTTCCCAAAGGTGTGACAATGACACCATTACTCTGAAATCGACTGGCTTCCCCCCGCCCCACCCCCCCCGCAACTGCTGCCCCCCAGCTCCGACACAGCGTTTGACCAGCGGTACAGAAGGGGTTAAGCCAGAACGCTGTGCCTGGCAAGTAAAGAATGCACAGAATATTCCGGGGAATGCTAATTGTTCTCCCTTCCCCACTGATAAGGCGGTTGCCTCTGCAATCTGTGTCTTATCTGTCAGTGAGTGCAGAGGTCGGCCAGGGTACAATATCCAACGGGGCCGGGTTTGGACACAGTCGCCGATGGGGTGTTTTAATGGTGGGAGCTCCACCTGGTGACGGCTGTGAGGTTTCCAGCAGTCAGGATCCTGTCTCAGTGTGTGTGTGTGTGAGGGCTGTGTGTGTGTGAGGGCTGTGTGTGTGTGTGTGTGTGAGGGCTGTGTGTGTGTGTGTGTGTGTGAGGGCTGTGTGTGTGTGTGTGAGGGCTGTGTGTGTGTGTGTGAGGGCTGTGTGTGTGTGTGTGTGTGAGGGCTGTGTGTGTGTGTGGGCTGTGTGTGTGTGTGTGCGTGTGTATGTGAGGGGTTTTGTGTGCGTGTGTGTGGAATAGAGGAATACAGAGTACTGGGCTAATGGTAAGATACTTGGTAGTGTGGATGAACAGAGAGATCTGGGTGTCCATGTGCATAGATCCCTGAAAGTTGGCACCCAGGTTGATAGGGTTGTTAAGAAGGCGTACGGTGTGTTAGCTTTTATTGGTAGAGGGATTGAGTTTCGGAGCCAGGAGGTCATGCTGCAACTGTACAAAACTCTGGTGCGGCCGCATTTGGAGTATTGCATACAGTTCTGGTCGCCGCATTATAGGAAAGATGTGGAAGTGTTGGAAAGGGTGCAGAGGAGATTTACCAGGATGTTGCCTGGTAAGGTGGGAAAATCGTATGAGGAAAGGCTGAGGGGCTTGAGGTTGTTTTCGTTAGAGAGAAGAAGGTTAAGAGGTGACTTAATAGAGGCATACAAGATGATCAGAGGATTAGATAGGGTGGATAGAAAGAGCTTTTTTCCTCGGATGCATAAGGGGCTGTGTGTGAGTGTGTGTGTAAGGTGTTTTGTGTGTGTGCATAAGGGGCTGTGTGTGTGTGTGTGTGTGTGTGTGTGTGTGTGTGTAAGGGGTTGTGTGCCACCAGGAGGGAAACACTGGCCAGGGAGAGGAGGTGACCCCAGCCGCCCTCCTGTCCGGAGACTGTTCCCAAGGGCATGTCACAGCAAACATATCACACCCTCACAGAAAGGAAAGGGGACGAGATTTATTTAATCGCGAGGTGGCATTCGAAGGGGAGGTGGTGGCGCAGTGGTATTTCTGCCTGATTCGTAATTCAGAGACTCAGGGTAATGTTCTGGGGACCAGTGTTCAAATCCCGCCACAGCAGATGGTGGAATTTGAATTCATAGAGTCATAGAGGTTTACAGCATGGAAACAGGCCCTTCGGCCCAACTTGTCCATGTCGCCCTTTTTTTTTAAACCACTAAGCTAATCCCAATTCGGGTAAGATTAGGGCGAGTCAAGGACAGGAGTGGGAAGTTGTGCGTGGAGTCTGAAGAGATAGGAGAGGCACTAAATGAATATTTTTCGTCAGTATTCACACTGGAGAGGGACAGTGTCGAGGGGAGTACTGAGATGCAGGCTGTTGGACTGGATGGGATTGAGGTTCATAAGGAGGAGGTGTTAGCAATTCTGGAAAGGGTAAAAATAGGTAAGTCCCCTGGGCCGGATGGGATTTATCCGAGGATTCTCTGGGAGGCTAGAGAGGAGATTGCAGAGCCTTTGGCTCTGATCTTTGGGTCGTCATTGTCTACTGGAACAGTGCCAGAAGACTGGAGGATAGCAAATGTTGTCCCCTTGTTCAAAAAGGAGAGTAGGGACAACCCTGGTAATTATAGACCGGTGAGCCTTACTTCTGTTGTGGGCAAAGTTTTGGAAAGGATTACAAGAGATAGGATTTATAATCACCTGGAAAGGAATAATTTGATTAGGGATAGTCAGCACGGTTTTGTAAAGGGTAGGTTGTGCCTCACAAACCTTATTGAGTTCTTTGAGAAGGTGACCAAAGAGGTGGATGAGGGTAAAGCGGTTGATGTGGTGTATATGGATTTCAGCAAAGCGTTTGATAAGGTTCCCCATGGTAAGCTTTTGCAGAAAATACGGACACATGGGATTGAGGGTGATTTAGCAGTTTGGATCAGGAATTGGCTAGCTGTAAGCAAACAGAGGGTGGTGGTTGATGGGAAATGTTCATCCTGGAGTTCAGTTACTAGTGGTGTACCGCAAGGATCTGGTTTAGGGCCACTGCTGTTTGTCATTTTTATTAATGACCTGGATGAGGGCGTGGAAGGATGGATTAGTAAATTTGCAGATGACACTAAAGTCGGTGGAGTTGGAGACAGTGCGGAGGGAAGTGGCAGGTTACAGACGGACATAGATAAGCTGCAGAGCTGGGCTGAGAGGTGGCAAATGGAGTTTAATGCGGAAAAGTGCGAAGTGATTCACTTTGGAAGGAGTAACAGGAATACAGAGTACTGGGCTAATGGTAAGATACTTGGTAGTGTGGATGAACAGAGAGATCTGGGTGTCCATGTGCATTGATCCCTGAAAGTTGGCACCCAGGTTGATAGGGTTGTTAAGAAGGCATACGGTGTGTTAGCTTTTATTGGTAGAGGGATTGAGTTTCGGAGCCAGGAGGTCATGTTGCAACTGTACAAAACTCTGGTGCGGCCGCACTTGGAGTATTGCGTACAGTTCTGGTCGCCGCATTATAGGAAAGATGTGGAAGTGTTGGAAAGGGTGCAGAGGAGATTTACCAGGATGTTGCCTGGTATGGTGGGCAAATCATATGAGGAAAGGCTGAGGGGCTTCAGGTTGTTTTCGTTAGAGAGAAGAAGGTTAAGAGGTGACTTAATAGAGGCATACAAGATGATCAGAGGATTAGATAGGGTGGATAGTGAGAGCCTTTTTCCTCGGATGGTGATGGCTAACACGAGGGGACATAGCTTTAAATTGAGGGGTGATAGATATAGGACATAGGACATAGATATTGGAAGCTTTTTCCCAGGTTGGTGGTGACGTTCACGAGGGGTCGTAGGTTCAAGGTGAGGGGTGGGGAGGTTTAACACGGATATCAGAAGGACGTATTTTACGCAGAGGGTGGTGGGGGCCTGGAATGCGCTGCCGGGCAAAGTGGTGGAGGCGGACACACTGGGAATGTTTAAGACTTATCTAGATAGCCACATGAACGGAATGGGAATGGAGGGATACAAAAGAATGGTCTTGTTTGGACCAGGGAGCGGCGCAGGCTTGGAGGGCCGAAGGGCCTGTTCCTGTGCTGTATTGTTCTTTGTTTTTTGTTCTTTGACAGATGTTAGAGGTAGGTTCTTTACTCAGAGAGTAGTAAGGGCATGGAATGCCCTGCCTGCAGCAGTAGTGGACTCGTCAACATTATGAGCGTTCAAATGGTTATTGGATAAACATATGGATGATATTGGAATAGTGTAGGTTGGATGGGCTTTAGATTGGTTTCACTGGTCGGCGCAACATCGAGGGCCGAAGGGCCTGTACTGCGCTGTAATGTTCTATGTTCTCTGTTCTAATTGCCCGCATTTGGCCCATATCCCTCTATACCCATCTTACCCATGTAACTGTCCAAACGGTTTTTAAAAGACAAAGTTGTAGCCACCTCTGCTACTACCTCTGGCAGCTTGTTCCAGACACTCATCACCCTCTGTGTGAAACAATTGCCCCTCTGGACACCTTTGTATCTCTCCCCTCTCACCTTAAACCTATGCCCTCTCGTTTTAGACTCCCCTACCTTTGGGAAAAGATATTGACTTTCTAGCTGATCTGTGCCCCTCATTATTTTATAGACCTCTATAAGATCACTCCTCAGCCTCCGACGCTCCAGAGAAAAAAGTCCCAGTCTATCCAGCCTCTCCTTATAACTCAAACCATCAAGTCCCAGTAGCATCCGAGTACATCTTTTCTGCACTCTTTCTAGTTTAATAATATCCTTTCTATAATAGGGTGACCAGAACTGCACACAGTATTCCAAGTGTGGCCTTACCAATGTCTTGTACAACTTCAACAAGAGTCCCAACTCCTGTATTCAATGTTCTGACCGATGAAACCAAGCATGCCGAATGCCTTCTTCACCACTCTGTCCACCTGTGACTCCATTTTCAAGGAGCTATGAACATGTACCCCTAGATCTCTTTGTTCTGTAAGTTTCTCCAATGCCCTACCATTAACTGAGTAAGTCCTGCCCTGGTTCAATCTACCAAAATGCATCACCTTGCAGTTGTCTAAATTAAACTCCATCTGCCATTCGTCAGCCCACTGGCCCAATTGATCAAGATCCTGTTGCAATTGGAGATAACTTTCTTCATTGTCCACTATGCCACAAATCTTGATGTCATCTGCAAACTTACTAACCATGCCTCCTATATTCTCATCCAAATCATGAATATAAATGACAAATAACAGTGGACCCAGCACTGATCCCTGAGGCACATCGCTGGTCACAGGCCTCCAGTTGGAAAAACAACTCTCTACAACTACCCCCTGTATCCATTTAGATACCTCACCCTGGATCCCGTGAGATTTAACCTTATGCAACAATTTACCATGCGGTACCTTGTCAAAGGCCGTGCTGAAGTCCATGTAGACAACATCAACTGCACTGCCCTCATGCACCTTCTTGGTTACCCCTTCAAAAAACTCAATCAAATTTGTGAGACATGATTTTCCACTCACAAAGCCATGCTGACTGTCCCTAATCAGTCCTTGCATCTCTAAATGCCTGTAGATCCTGTCTCTCAAAATACCTTCCAACTACTTGCCCACCACAGATGTGAGGCTCACTGGCCTTTTCCCTGCCGCCCTTTTAAACAAAGGCACAACATTTGCCACTCTCCAATTTTCAGGCACCTCACCCGTGACTATCAATGATTCAAATATCTCGGCTAGGGGACCCGCAATTTCCTCCCTAGCCTCCCACAATGTCCTGGGATACACTTCATCAGGTCCTAGGGATTTATCTACCTTGATGCGCTTTAAGACTTCCAGCACCTCCTTCTCTGTACTATGTACACTCCTCAAGACATCACTATTTATTTCCCCAAGTTCCCTAACATCCATGCTTTTCTCAACAGTAAATACTGATGAGAAATATTCATTTAGGATCTCACCCATCTCTTGTGGATCCACTCACAGATGACTTTGTTGATCCTTAAGTGGCCCTACTCTCTCCCTTGTTACTCTTTTGGCCTTTATGTATTTGTAGAAGCTCTTTGGATTCTCCTTTGCCTTATCTGCCAAAACAATCTCGTGTCCCCTTTTTGCCCTCCTGATTTCTCTTTTAACTCTACCCCTACACCCCCTATACTCTTCAAGGGATTCACTTGACCCCAGCTGCCTATGCATGTCATGTGCCTCTTTCTTCTTCTTGACCAGGGCCTCAATATCCCGAGTCATCCAGGGTTCCCTACTTCTGCCAGCCTTGCCCTTCACTCGAAGAGGAATGTGTTTACCCTGAACACACTTTTGAAAGCCTCCCTCTTACCAGACGTCCCTTTGCCTTCCCACAGACTCCCCCAATTAACTTTTGAAAGTTCCTGCCTGATACCATCAAAATTGGCCTTGCCCCAATTTAGAATTTTAACTTTTGGGACAGACCTATCATTCTCCATAGCTATCGTAAAACTAATAGAATTATGGTCACTGGTCCCAAAGTGATCCCTCACTAACACTTCTGTCACCTGCCCTTCCTTATTTCCCAAGAGGAGGTCAGGTTTTGCCCCCTCTCTAGTCGGGCCATCCACATACTGAATGAGAAATTCCTCCTGAATATACTCAACAAATTTCTCTCCATCCAACCCTCTAATACTATGGCTGTCCCAGTCAATGTTGGGAAAGTTAAAATCCCCTACTATCACCTCCCTATTTTTCTTGGAGCTATCTGTAATCTCCTTACATATTTGCTCCTCAGTTTCCCGCCGACTATTTGGGGGCCAATAGTACAACCCTATCAAAGTGATTTCCCCCTTCTTCTTTCTCAGTTCTACCCATATAGACTCAGTGGGCGAACCCTCAGATATATCCCCTCTCAGTACTGCCGTGATGCTTTCCCTAATCAAAAGTGCAACTCCCCCTCCTCTCTTTCCTCCTGTTCTATCTTTCCAATAGCATCCTGGGACATTGAGCTACCAATCCTGTCCCTCCCTTAGCCATGTTTCAGGAATTGAATTCAATTAAATAAAATCTGGAATTCAGAAACATTGTCCATTGTCGGAAAAACCCATCTGCTTCACAAATGTCTTTCCTTCAGGGAAGGAAATCTGCCATGCTCACCCAGCCTGGTCTACATGTGACTCCAGACCCACGGCAATGTGGTAACTCTTAACTGCCCTCCAAGGGCAATTAGGAATGGGCAATAAATACTGTAAGAAGTCTCACAACACCAGGTTAAAGTCCAACAGGTTTATTTGGTAGCACAAGCCACTAGCTTTCGGAGCGCTGCTCCTTCATCAAGTAAGTGGGAGTTCTGTTCACAAACAGGGCATATAAAGACACAAACTCAATTTGCAAAATAATGGTTGGAATGCGAGTCTTTACAGGTAATCAAGTCTTAAAGGTACAGACAATATGAGTGGAGAGAGGGTTAAGCACAGGTTAAAGAGATGTGTATTGTCTCCAGCCAGGACAGTTAGTGAGATTTTGCAATCCCAGGCAAGTCGTGGGGGTTACAGATAGTGTGACATGAACCCAAGGTCCCGGTTGAGGCCGTCCTCGTGTGTGCGGAACTTGGCTATCAGTCTCTGCTCAGCGACTCTGCATTGTCGTGTGTCGTGAAGGTCGCCTTGGAGAACGCTTACCCGAAGATCAGAGGCCAAATGCCTGTGACCACTGAAGCGTTCCCCAACAGGAAGAGAACACTCTTGCCTGGTGATTGTCGAGCGGTGTCCATTCATCCATTGTCGTAGCGTCTGCATGGTTTCCCCAATGTACTATGCCGCCTCGGGACATCCTTTCCTGCAGCCTAACAGGTAGACAACGTTGGCCGAGTTGCAAGAGTATGTACCGTGTACCTGGTGGATGGTGTTCTCAAGTGAGATGATGGCATCCGTGTCGATGATCCGGCACGTCTTGCAGTGGTTGCTGTGGCAGGGTTGCGTGGTAACATGGTCACTGTTCTCCTGAAGGCTGGGTAGTTTGCTGCGGACAATGGTCTGCTTGAGGTTGTGCGGTTGTTTGAAGGCAAGAAGTGGGGGTATGGGGATGGCCTTGGCGAGATGTTCGTCTTCATCAATGACATGTTGAAGGCTCCAGAGAAGATGTCATAGCTTCTCCGCTCCAGGGAAGTACTGGACGACGAAGGGTACTCTGTCCACTGTGTCCCGTGTTTGTCTCCTGAGGAGGTTGGTGCGGTTTTTCGCTGTGGCACGTCGGAACTGTCGATCGATGAGTCGAGTGCCATATCCTGTTCTTATGAGGGATCTTTCAGCGTCTGGAGGTGTCTGTTGCGATCCTCCTCATCCGAGCAGATCCTGTATATACGGAGGGCTTGTATCAATAAATACTGGCCGGCCAGCCAGCAAGTCCACATCCCATTAATAAATAATGTGCAGATTAGGTGAATTGGCCATGGGAAATACGGTGGGGTTACAGAGATAGGGTGCAGGGGTGGTCCTGGTTGGACCCCCTGTCAGAGGGCTGGTGCAGACTTGATGGGCCAAATGGCCTCCTTCACCACTGTAGGGATTCTATGATTCTGCACCTCAGCCACTTGTTGTTCACCCCATCGTGGATCTCAGTGTCCAGAAACAGAGAGCATGCACGCACACACACTAAGGAGTGGATAAGAAAGTGGCTGTGGTGTTTGGGGGATTGCGGGCACAGTCATACAGCCCTGTCACGGTGAGGTAGGAGCTGGAAAATGCAGCTCATGTGGGTGAGCGTCTATGTGTCAGTACATGGGTGTGTATGTATGTACGAGGGTGTGGGTGTGTGAGTGAGAGAGAGGGTGTTTGTGGGTGTTTATGCATGTCGGTGTGTGTGTGAGAGAGAGAGAGTGCGCGCTTGTGGGTGCCTATGTGTGTCAGTGTGTATTTATGCGTTGGAGTGTGTGTGTGAGAGTGTATGTGTGTGTGTGAGAGAGAGTGAGGGTGTTTGTGGGTGTCTGCGTGTATATATGCAAGAGAGTGTGTGTGTGTGTGCGTGTGTGTATGTGTGAGAGAGAGAGGGTGTTTGTGGGTGTCTATGTGTTGATGTGTGGGTGTGTATTTATGCGTTAGAGTGTGTCTGTGTATGTGTGAGAGAGAGTG
>NW_027591219.1:0-5000 GCF_964213995.1 Mustelus asterias | reverse complement strand
ACTACTACCCCTGGCAGCTTGTTCCAGACACTCACCACCCTCTGTGTGAAAGAATTGCCCCTCTGGACCCTTTTGTATCTCTCCCCTCTCACCTTAAACCTATGCCCTCTAGTTTTAGACTCCCGTACCTTTGGGAAAAGATATTGACTATCTAGCTGATCTGTGCCCCTCATTATTTTATAGACCTCTATAAGATCACCCCTCAGCCTCCTATGCTCCAGTGAAAAAAAGTCCCAGTCTATCCAACCTCTCCTTCTAACTCAATCCATCAAGTCCCGGTAGCATCCTAGTAAATCTTTTCTGCACTCTTTCTAGTTTAATAATATCCTTTCTATAATAGGGTGACCAGAACTGTACGCAGTATTCCAAGTGTGGCCTTACCAATGTCTTGTAAAATAATGAGGGGCATAGATCAGCTGGATGATCAATATCTTCTCCCAAAGGTAGGAGAGTCTAAAACTAGAGGGCGTAGGTTTAAGGTGAGAGGGGAGAGATACAAAATGGTTCAGAGCGGCAACTTCACCAAGACGTCCCAACTCCTGTATTCAATGTTCTGACCAATGAAACCAAGCATGCCGAATGCCTTCTTCACCACTTTGTCCACCTGTGATTCCACTTTCAAGGAGTAATGAACCTGTACCCCTAGATCTCTTTGTTCTGTAACTCTGCCCAACGCCCTACCATTAACTGAGTAAGTCCTGCCCTTTGATTTGATTTGTTTTTGATTTGATTTATTATTGTCACATGTATTAACATACAGTGAAAACTATTGTTTCTTGCGCGCTATACAGACAAAGCATACCATTCATAGAGAAGGAAATGAGAGAGTGCAGAATGTAGTGTTACAGTCATAGCTCGGGTGTAGAGAAAGATCAACTTAATGCAAGGTAAGTCCATTCAAAAGTCTGACAGCAGCAGGGAAGAAGCTGTTCTTGAGTCGGTTGGTACATGACCTCAGACTTTTGTATCTTTTTCCCGAAGGAAGAAGGTGGAAGAGAGAATGTTCAGGGTGCGTAGGGTCCTTAATTATGCTGTCTGCTTTTCCGAGGCAGCGGGAAGTGTAGACAGAGTCAATGGATGGGAGGCTGGTTTGAGTGATGGATTGGGCTACATTCACAACCTTTTGTAGTTCCTTGCGGTCTTGGGCAGAGCAGGAACCATACCAAGCTGTGATACAACCAGAAAGAATGCTTTCTTTGGTGCATCTGTAAAAGTTGGCGAGAGTCGTAGCTGACATGCCAAATTTCCTTAGCCTCCTGGGAAAGTAGAGGCGTTGGTGGGCTTTCTTAACTATAGTGTCAGCATGGGGGGACCAGGACAGGTTGTTGGTGATCTGGACACCTAAAAACCTGAAGCTCTCGACCCTTTCTACTTCGTCCCCGTTGATGTAGACAGGGGCATGTTCTCCTTTACACTTCCTGAAGTCGATGACAATCTCCTTCGTTTTGTTGACATTGAGGGAGAGATTATTGTTGCCACACCAGTTCACCAGATTCTCTATCTCATTCCTGTACTTTGTCTCATCATTGTTTGAGATCCGACCCACTACGGTGGTGTCGTCAGCAAACTTGAAAATCGAATTGGAGGGGAATTTGGCCGCACAGTCATAGGTGTATAAGGAGTATAGTAGGGGGCTGAGAACACAGCCTTGTGGGGCACTGGTGTTGAGGATGATCGTGGAGGAGTTGTTGTTGCCTATCCTTACTGATTGTGGTCTGTGAGTTAGGAAGTTCAGGATCCAGTCGCAGACGGAGGTGCCAAGGCCCAGGCCACAGAGTTTGGAGATGAGTTTCGTGGGAATAATAATGTTGAAGGCTGAGCTGTAGTCAATAAATAGGAGTCTGACATAGGTGTCCTTGTTATCTAGGTGTTCCAGGGTTGAGTGCAGGGCCAGGGAAATGCTGTCTGCTGTGGATCTGTTGCAGCGGCAGGCAAACTGTAGTGGATCCAGGTAGTCTGGGAGGCTGGAATTGATTCGTGCCATGACTAACCTTTCGAAGCACTTCATAATGATGGATGTCAGAGCCACCGGCCGAGAGTCATTAAGGAACGCTGCTTGGTTTTTCTTAGGTACCGGGATGATGGTCGTCTTCTTGAAGCAGATAGGGACCTCAGATTGTTGTAGAGAGAGGTTGAAGATGTCTGTGAATACCTCTGCCAGGTGATCCGTGCAGGATCTGAGTGCACATCCGAGTACCCCATCTGGGCCAGTTGCTTTCCATGGGTTGACCTTCAAGAAAGCTGCTCTGACATCTGCAATGGTGACCCCAGATACAGGTTCATCCAGGGCTTCCAGGGTGGAGGGCATGCTCTCGCTGACCTCTTGCTCAAAACGGGCATGGAATGCATTGAGCTCATCAGGGAGGGGTGCGTTGGAGCCGGCGATTTTACATGCCTTCATCTTGTAGCCTGTTATGTCTTGCAGACCTTGCCATAGTCGGCGGGGGTCGGTGTGGCTAGCCTGGGACTCTAGCTTGGTCCGGTACTGTCTTTTGGCATCTTTGATGGATCTCCTTAGATCGTATCTGGCTTTCTTGTATAGGTCAGAGTCGCCTGAAGTGAACGCCTCAGACCTGGACTTCAGCAAGCAGTGGATATCCCTGTTCATCCATGGTTCAATCTACCAAAATGTATCAACTCGCATTTATCTAAATTAAACTCCATCTGCCATTCATCGGCCCAATGGCCCAATTGATCAAGATCCCGTGGCAATCCTGAGGTAATGAGGTGGAGCACTCAGAGGAATAGGTGAATGGTGATGTGAATGAGACCACGAGGATACTGGTGATGACATCAGTAACCAGGCTGACACGATGCTGAGAGAGAGCGAGATGCAGCACAGTCCCCCAAGGTCCTTTGCACAGAGTTCTCCATAAAAAGATTTGAAATTAAACTAAAATAAAAGCAAATGACTGTGGATCAGAAACTAAAACAGAAAATGCCGGAAGATCTCAGCAGGTTGGGTTGGGTGTGTGGAATTCACTCTCACAGAAAGTAGTTGAGGCCAAAACGTTGTC
Source organism: Mustelus asterias (assembly GCF_964213995.1). NCBI lineage: Eukaryota > Metazoa > Chordata > Chondrichthyes > Carcharhiniformes > Triakidae > Mustelus > Mustelus asterias. The sequence continues at coordinate 1,983 of NW_027591219.1, read as the reverse complement.
TGATTTCCAGAAGAAATTAGATGTAGCTCTTGGGGCTAAAGGGATCGAGGGATTTGGGGGCAAGGGGGGAATCAGGATATTGAATTCGATGATCAGCCATGATCAAAATAAATGGCGGAGCAGACTCGGAGGGCCGAATAGCCTCCTCCTGCTTCTAGTTTCTATGTCTAACAGCATCTGTGGAGGGCAACTCAAGGGCAACTAGGGATGGGCAATAAATGCTGGCCCAGCCAGCGACGCCCATGTCCCACGAATGAATTAAAAAAAGATATAAAAGTCTGAGGTCACGTACCAACCGACTCAAGAACAGCTTCTTCCCTGCTGATATCAAACTTTTGAATGGACTTACCTTGCATGAAGTTGATCTTTCTCTACACCCTAGCTATGACTGTAACACTACATTCTGCACTCTCTCCTTTCCTTCTCTATGAATGGTATGCTTTGTCTGTATAGCGCGCAAGAAACAATACTTTTCACTGTATGTTAATACATGTGACAAATAATAAATCAAATCAAAAGAATAGGGCCAACATTTCTAGACTGGGTGACCTTAAAGGGGTCATCCAGACTCGAAACATTGGCCGGAGATTTTCCAGCTATTCATGCCCCGCTGTCGCTGCCAGCGAGGATGGAGAATTTGACGCTCAGCCAAATCTCCATTCACTGTCGCGGGACTGGAGAATCTCGCTGGTGGGAACAGCTGGAGAATCCCACCCAAGGACTCTCTCCCCTCGTCACAGATTCTTTCAGACCCACTGAGATTTTCCAGCATTTTCTACCTGTGTTAATAGAACATAGAACAGTACAGCACAGAACAGGCCCTTCGGCCCACGATGTTGTGCCGAGCTTTGTCTGAAACCCAGATCAAGCTATTTCCTCCCTATCATCCCGAAGTACTCCATGTGCCTATCCAATAGCTTCTTAAATGTTCCTAAAGTTTCTGACTCCACTATCCCTGCAGGCAGTCCATTCCACACCCCAACCACTCTCTGAGTAAAAAACCTATCTCGGACATCCTTCCTATATCTCCCACCATGAACCCTATAGTTAAGCCCCCTAGTTACCGCTCCATTCACCCGAGGAAATAGTCTTTGAACGTTCACTCTATCTATCCCCCTCATCATCTTATAAACCTCTATCAAGTCTCCTCTTAACCTCCTCCGCTCCAACGAGAAAAGCCCAAGTTCCCTCAACCTTTCCTCATAAGACCTACCCTCCAAACCAGGCAGCATCCTGGTAAATCTCCTTTGCACTCTTTCCAGTGTCTCCACATCCTTCTTGTAGTGAGGTGACCAGAACTGCACACAATATTCCAAATGTGGTCTCACCAAGGTCCTGTACGGTTGCAGCATAACCCCACGGCTCTTACACTCAAACCCCCTGTTAATGAACGCCAACACACTAGAGGCCTTCTTCACGGCTCTATCCACTTGAGTGGCAACCTTCAGAGATCTATGGATACGAACCCCAAGATCTCTCTGTTCCTCCACATTCTTGTTGTTGAAGTTAAACTATCCTGAGGAAATCCGGTCAGTCAGAGGGATGCAAGCCTCATCAGGTGAGACCAGAGTAAGTAGTCTCACCACACCAGGTTAAAGTCCAACAGCTTTCGGAGCGCTGCTCCTTCATCAGGTGAGTGGGAGTTCTGTTCACAAACAGGGCATATAAAGACACAAACTCAATTTACAAAATAATGGTTGGAATTTGAGTCTTTACAGGTAATCAAGTCTTAAAGGTACAGACAATGTGAGTGGAGAGAGGGTTAAGCACAGGTTAAAGAGATGTGTATTGTCTCCAGCCAGGACAGTTAGTGAGATTTTGCAAGCCCAGGCAAGTCATGGGGGTTACAGATAGTGTGACACGAACCCAAGATCCCGGTTGAGGCCGTCCTCATGTGTGCGGAACTTGGCTATCAGTCTCTGCTCAGCGATTCTGCATTGTTGTGTGTCGTGAAGGCCGCCTTGGAGAACGCTTACCCGAAGA
>NW_027591218.1:87500-95000 GCF_964213995.1 Mustelus asterias | reverse complement strand
CCCATCGAGTCTGCACCGACCACAATCCCACCCAGGCCCTACCCCTATATCGCTACATATTTCCCCGTTAATCCCTCTAACCTACGCATCTCAGGACACTAAGGGGCAATTTTTAGCAGGGCCAATCAACCTAACCTGCACATCTTTGGACTGTGGGAGGAAACTGGAGCACCCGGAGGAAACCCACGCAGACACGAGGAGAATGTGCAAACTCCACACAGACAGTGACCCGAGCCGGGAATCGAACCCAGGTCCCTGGAGCTGTGAAGCAGCAGTGCTAACCACTGTGCTACCGTGCCACCCTCATTGGTGAGGCCACACTTGGAATACTGTGTACAGTTCTGGTCACCCTATTATAGGAAGGATATTATTAAACTAGAAAGAGTGCAGAAAAGATTTACTCGGATGCTCCCGGGACTTGATGGATTGAGTTATAAGGAGAGCCTGGATAGACTGGGACTTTTTTCTCTGGAGTGTAGGAGGCTGAGGGGTGATCTTATAGAGGTCTATAAAATAATGAGGGGTAAAGATCAGCTAGATAGTCAATATCTTTTCCCAAAGGTAGGGGAGTCTAAAACTAGAGGGCATAGGTTTAAGGTGAGAGGGGAGAGATACAAAAGGGTCCAGAGGGGCAATTATTTCACACAGAGGGTGGTGAGTGTCTGGAACGAGCTGCCAGAGGCAGTAGTAGAGGCGGGTACAATTTTGTCTTTTAAAAAGCGTTTAGACAGTTACATGGGTACGATGGATATAGAGGGATATGGGCCAAACGGGGGCAACTGGGATTAGATTAGGGGTTTTAAAAAATGGGCAGCATGGACAAGCTGGGCCAAAGGGCCTGTTACTGTGCTGGAAACCTCTATGACTCTTTGACTAGCAATAGACTCTTCCACCCTGGGGAAAAAGCTTCTGACTCTCCACTCTGTCCATGCCTCTCATAATCTTGTAGACTTCTATCAGGTCTCCCCTCAACCTCCCTCATTCCAGTGAGAACAAATCAAGTTTCTCCAACCTCTCCTCATAGCTAATGTCCTCCAGACCAGGCAACATCCTGGTAAATCTTTCCTGTACCCTCTCCAAAGCCTCCACATCCTTCTGGTAGTGTGGCGACCAGAATTGAACACTATATTCCAAGTGCAGCCTAACTAAGGCTCTGTACAGCTGCAGGAGTCAAGTCCTTGGGATTTGATTTGATTTGACTTATTATTGTTACATGTATTGGGATACAGTGAAAATTATTATTTCTTGCGTGCTATACAAAGCATACCGTTCATAGAGAAGGAAAGGAGAGGGTGCAGAATGTAGTGTTACAGTCACAGCTCGGGTGTAGAGAAAGATCAACTTAATATAAGGTCGGTCCATTCAAAAGTCTGACAGCAGCAGGGAAGAAGCTGTCCTTGAGTCGGTTGGTACGTGACTTCAGACTTTTGTATCTTTTTCCCGACGGAAGAAGGTGGAAGAGAGAATGTCCGGGGTGTGTGGGAGGGTCCTTGATTATGCCGGCTGCTTTTCCCCGAGGCAGCAGGAAGTGTAGACGGAGTCAATGGATGGGAGGCTGGTTTGCGTGATGGGATTGGGCTACATTTAAGACTCTTTGTAGTTCCTTGCGGTCTTGGGCAGAGCAGGAGCCCCAGACCAAGCTGTGATACATCCGGAAAGGATGCTTTCTATGGGGCATCTGTAAAAGTTGGTGAGAGTTGTAGCGGCCATTTTTAATTTCCTTAGTCTTCTGAGAAAGTAGAGGCGTTGGTGGGGCTTTCTTAACCATAGTGTCGGCGTGGGGGGGACCAGGACAGGTTGTTGGTGATCTGGACACCTAGAAACATGAAGCTCTCGACCCTTTCTACTTCATCCCCGTTGATGTAGACAGGGGCATGTTCTCCAATACGCTTCCTTGGCTCGAGAGAAAGAGAGAGAGGGGGAGAGAGTGCATCGTATCTGTCTCGGAGATGCTTCCCAAGACTTGGAACTCCTTTCCGCATTTTGGTAGGGTTTCGTTTTTGCCACTGTTCTGCACCCTCTTATTATCCACTCTCGGTTGCCGTTGGAGATGGGGGTAACTTGGTCTACTTGTCAGACACAGCAGAAGGAGATCAAGGGGGGATGCGCTTGGGGAAGGGAAGGGGGCAAAGTGGGGGAAATGAGGTCCCCCTCAACCACTTCCCTTCCTGCCCTTTGCTGGGGTGTCCCATCTGCCCCCCCGCCACCCCCTCCTCACTTCCCACTCTACTCGGATGGGCTGCAAAATGGTCCACCTCGAGGGTCGAAGCTATGGCTGATGATGGATACAGAACTGTCTCGGTCATAGAAGACAGAGGGGAGCAGTGGAAGGGTGTGTTTCTGAATGGAGGGCTGTGACAAGTGGTGTTCCTCAGGGATCAGTGCTGGGACCTTTGCTGTTTGTGATATATATAAATGATTTGGAGGGAAATGTAACTGGTTTGATTAGTAAGTTTGCGGACAACACAAAGGTTGGTGGATTTGGGGATAGCGATGAGGACCATCAGAGGATACAGCAGGATATAGATCAGTTGGAAACTTGGGCGGAGAGATGGCAGATGGAGTTTAATCCAGACAAATGTGAGGTGATGCATTTTGGAAGGTCTAATACAGATAGGAAATATACAGTAAATGGCAGAACCCTTAAGAGTATTGATAGGCAAAGGGATCTGGGTGTACAGGTACACAGGTCACTGAAAGTGGCAACGCAGGTGGAGAAGGTAGTCAAGAAGACATACGGCATGCTTGCCTTCATCGGCCGGGGTATTGAGTTTAAAAATTGGCAAGTCATGTTGCAGCTTTATGGAACCTTAGTGAGGCCGCACTTGGAATATAGTGTTCAATTCTGGTCGCCGCACTACCAGAAGGATGTGGAGGCTTTGGAGAGGGTACAGAAAAGATTTACCAGGATGTTGCCTGGTATGGAGGGCATTAGCTCTGAGGAGAGGTTGGAGAAACTTGGTTTGTTCTCACTGGAACGACGGAGATTGAGGGGAGACCTGATAGAAGTCTACAAGATTCTGAGGGACAGAGTGGATAGTCAGAAGCTTTTTCCCAGGGTGGAAGAGTCAGTTACTCGGGGGGCACAGGTTTAAGGTGCGAGGGGCAAGGTTTAAAGGAGATGTACGAGGCAGAATTTTTACACAGAGGGTGGTGGGTGCCTGGAACTCGTTGCCGGGGAGGTAGTGGAAGCGGATACGGTAGTGACTTTTAAGAGGCGTCTTGACAAATACATGAATGGGATGGGAATGGAGGGATATGGTCCCCGGAAGGGTAGGGGGTTTTAGTTCAGTCGGGGGCAGCATGGTCAGTGCAGGCTTGGAGGGCCGAAGGGCCTGTTCCTGTGCTGTAATTTTCTTTGTTCTTTTGTGACCATCGGGAGGTCATTTCTTGACACGGGGCTTTGGGGGCCCTTGGTGGGAACCCTCCAGGTTTACTGGGGGCCCCTCTTCCCTGAGGGGCCTGAACACTTCGCCGATCGAGAGGCCCACGGGACGCCCCCTTTGGGCCAATTGACGGGGAAAAGGGCTCAGCGCTGCTCTGGGGGGAGGAGAGGGTGAGAAGAGGGTGGGCTGCCCAGGGAGGGGAGGGGGCTGCGGGTTGGCACTCCCTCAAGGGGCAGTGGGGGAGGGAATCTTCGGAGCTTTCTCAGGGAGAGCTGTCCGAAAAAATAGATAAATAGTGACAGACGGGCCTGTTACAGGTGTCTCCACAGTGCGATCATGTACAAATCTCTCACCCTCCATACCTCGGGCAGAATTTTATGTTGAAAATTCTAAGTGCTGGATGAACGGGAAAACTGGAGAGAATCGCGGCGGGTTTTTTTTGGGTGAGTAGCAATCTTATGCCACTTAGTACAAACAAAAAGATCCAGGATGCGATTCCTGCCAGTAGGGGGAGTGGAGCCGGCTGCTGAGCACGAAGGGCACCATTGCACGGGTGGTGCCCCGATCTCTCAGTGTACTGGGAGATATTCTGTCACCCGCCCCTCACATAGATATCCGGACACACCTCCCGCCCCCCACAACCGCAATCTCCCCTTTGCAGAGTTCCCCCCACATTCCTCCACAATCTCCCCTTTGTAGAGGACTCCCCCAACACCTCCATGATGTCCCCCTTTGGAGAGGCCCCTCAATGCCTCCACGATTGCCCCCTTTGTGGAGATACGCCCGACCAGAACACCGCCACTTAGTGCAAAAAAAAGCCAGGATGCGATTCTCGCCAGTAGGGGGAGTAAAACCGGCTGCGGAGTTCTGAGGGCGCCATTGCACAGGGTCCTGCGATCTCTCAGTGCACTGGGAGGTCTCCTGTCACGTGCTCCCCCGTATGGATATTGGGGCCCATCCCCCCCGCGATCGCCCCGTTTGTAGGGTTCCCCCTCCACCCCCCTCCCAATCACCCCCTTTCCATCCCTCCCCATGGGCCCCACCTGGCCCTGCCTCCGCCCATCTTGGGGGGCCTCCAGTGAGGCCATGATGTTGGATCCCTTCTGTGTGAGGGACCCGGCAAAACTGGAGCCGGTGGGACTCGGGGGGAAATCTCTCCGCTGGCTGGAGTCATTCCCGGCACGGAGGAAGATGCTTGTGGTGGTCGAAGGTCAAACCATCTCAGCTCCCGGACATCCCAGCGGGAGTTCCTCAGGGTCAGTGTCCCTGGCCCCGTCCTCCCCCAGCTCCTTCACCAATAACCTTCCCTCCATCGGAAGTGGGGATGTTCTCCGCTGACTGAACAATGTTCAACACCATTGGCCGCTCCTCAGATACTGAAGCGGTCCCGTGTCCAAACACAGCAAGACCTGGAGAATATCCAAACTCGGATAGACAAGGGGTCAGTAACATTCACCCCACACACACAAGTCCCAGGCAATGGGCACCTCCAACAAGAGAGAATCGAACCATCTCCCCCACGTTCCATTCCATCACCATCGCTGAATGTCATCACCCAGCATCCCTATCCTTTCAGCACCCAGAGGGATCTGGGTCAACATGTCCCCCAGTCACTGAAGCTGGCAACACAGGTGGATAAGGTGATTCAGAAGGTTTATGGCGCGCTTGCCTTCATCAGCCGGGGCATCGAGTACAAGAGTTGGGGAATCATGTTACAGCGATATAAAACCTTGGATAGGTCACATTTGGAGTATTGCGCGCAGTTCTGGTCACCGCACTACCAGGAGGACGTTGGAAGCTTTGGAGAGAGTGGAAAGGAGGTTCACCAGGATGTTGCTGGTCTGGAGGGTGTCGGCTATGAGGAGAGGTTGGATAAACTGGGATTGTTTTGGAAAGACGGAGGCTGAGGGGAGACCTGGTCTACAGAATGATGAGAGACAGGGGGGGACAGTCAGAGGCTTTTCCCCCAGGGTGGAGGTGTCAATGACACGGAGGGGGCACAGGTTCAAGGTGAGAGGGGGGAATGTTTAAGGGAGATGTGCGGGGGATGTTTTTCCACGCAGAGAGGGGTGGGTGCCTGGAACGCGCTGCCCGGGGAAGGTGGTGGAAGCGGGCACATTGACAACATTTAAGAGGCATCTGGATGGGTCCATGAACGGGAAGGAAGCAGAGGGTTAGAAACAACATATCAGCACAGGTGTGGTGGGCCGAAGGGCCTGGAACAGTTCTGTATTGTTCTTTGGAACAACCTCTTTTGATTTATTATTGTCACGTGTATCGGGATTCAGTGAAAAGTATTGTTTCTTGCGCGCTATACAGACAAAGCATACCATTCATAGAGTACAGAGGGGAGAAGGAAAAGGATTTGACTTGATTTATTCTTGTCACGTGTATTGGGATACAGTGAAAAGTATTGTTTCTTGCACGTGATACAGACAAAGCATACCGTTCATAGAGTACAGAGGGGAGAAGGAAAAGTGATTGTTAAGAAAGCCCCACCAACGCCTTTACTTTCTCAGGAGGCGAAGGAAATTCGGCATGTCAGCTCCGACTCTCGCCAACTTTTCCAGATACCCCATAGAAAGCATCCTTTCCGGGTGTATCACAGCTCGGTCTGGGGCTCCTGCTCTGCCCAAGACCGCAAGGAACTACAAAGGGTCAAGAATGTAGCCCAATCCATCACGCAAACCAACCTCCCATCCATTGACTCCGTCTACACTTCCCGCTGCCTCGGGGAAAAGCAGCCGGCATAATCAAGGACCCCCCCCACACACCCCGGACATTCTCTCTTCCACCTTCTTCCATCGGGAAAAAGATACAAAAGTCTGAGGTCACGTACCGACCGACTCAAGAACAGCTTCTTCCCTGCTGCTGTCAGACTTTTGAATGGACCGACCTTATATTAAGTTGATCTTTCTCTACACCCGAGCTGTGAGTGTAACACTACATTCTGCACCCTCTCCTTTCCTTCTCTATGAACGGTATGCTTTGTCTGTATAGCTCGCAAGAAACAATACTTTTCACTGTATCCCGATACCCGTGACAATAATAAATCAAATCTAATTAAGTAATTCCTTTACACTCTCTGGAATCTGGTGATATTTAGGGGGAAGTTGTCAGGGGTAAGTGGGCCTGGGTTTTCGGGAGAGGTCGGCCGTGTTAAGGCTTTATTCCCATGGAATGTCGGAGGGGTGATTTTACAGAGATGGATAAAATCCTGAGGGGCAGAGAGAGATAGGATGAACGCACATCGTGCTTTTCCCCAGGGAGGGGGCAATGGACCCCAGAGGGCGGAGGTCGAAGGTGAGAGGGCAAAGGGGAGCTGAGCGGTAACTGCGTCACGGAGAGGAGAGAAAGTGTCTGAGGCAGGGTATAGGCCAAAGGCGGGCAATTGGGACTTGCTGGGAGGACAGCACGGAGCTGTCGGGCCGAAGGGCCTGTTTCCCCGCTGCGTTCCTCTACGACTCTGTGACGTGAATGTTTCACCAATCATCTCGATCCTGGCGGACGCGGGAGATTTTCAGAGTCTGAGGGAGTCACAGAACGGGAAAGTATTGTGAGGGCGGCAGTGTAGAAATTAGAAAGGGCGGTACAGCGGGTTAGCGCTGCTGCCTCACAGCGCCAGGGACCCGGGTTCGATTCCCGGCTCGGGTCACTGTCTGTGTGGAGTCTGCACGTTCTCCCCGTGTCTGCGTGGGTTTCCTCCGGGTGCTCCGGTTTCCTCCCACAGTCTGAAAGACGTGCTGGTAAGGGTGGATTGGGCCGTGCTAAATTCCCCCTCAGTGTGACCCGAACAGGAGTGTGGCGACCAGGGGATTTTCACAGTAACTTCATCGCAGTGTTAATGTAAGCCTACTTGTGACACGAATAAATAAACTTAAACTTATCTGTACAATGACTGGTGTCTCTCAGTCCCCTCTCTCTCTCTCTCAGGGAGATATCTGTACACTGACTGGTGTCTCTCAGTCCCCTCTCTCTCTCTCTCAGGGAGATATCTGTACACTGACTGGTGTCTCTCAGTCCCCTCTCTCTCTCTCAGGGAGATATCTGTACACTGACTGGTGTCTCTCAGTCCCCTCTCTCTCTCTCTCTCAGGGAGATATCTGTACACTGA
>NW_027591218.1:77500-82500 GCF_964213995.1 Mustelus asterias | reverse complement strand
GACGCAGGTCTCGAACCCTTTCCCCGTAAGGCAAAACACCCCCTGGAATCGGCCCCGTTAACCTTTCCAGAATGGCCTCCGCGGCCAGTCTGTCTCTCCTCGAGTGCCCCGTGCGATTGGAGAAAGACTTCCCGACTTTTGTACACCATCCTCTACCGCATCACAAAGGAGAACCTCCCACTTGCCTCCCTCATCCCTTGCTGCACCTGCGTACTACCCTTTTGTGGTTCATGTAGCTCTACGCCCGGATCCCTCTGTCCCGCAGCGACGCCCGGATCCCTCTGTCCCGCAGCGACGCCCGGATCCCTCTGTCCCACAGTGACGCCCGGATCCCTCTGTCCCACAGCGACGCCCGGATCCCTCTGTCCCACAGCGACGCCCGGATCCCTCTGTCCCACAGTGACGCCCGGATCCCTCTGTCCCACAGCGACGCCCGGATCCCTCTGTCCCGCAGTGACGCCCGGATCCCTCTGTCCCACAGCGACGCCCGGATCCCTCTGTCCCGCAGCGACTCCCGGATCCCTCTGTCCCACAGTGACGCCCGGATCCTTCTGTCCCGCAGTGACGCCCGGATCCCTCTGTCCCGCAGCGACGCCCGGATCCCTCTGTCCCACAGCGACGCCCGGATCCCTCTGTCCCACAGCGACGCCTGGATCCCTCTGTCCCACAGCGACACCCTGATCCCTCTGTCCCACAGCGACGCCCGGATCCCTCTGCCCCACAGCGACTCCTGGATCCCTCTGTCCCGCAGCGATGCCTGGATCCCTCTGTCCCGCAGCGACGCCCGGATCCTTCTGTCCCGCAGCGACTCCCGGATCCCTCTGTCCCACAGCGACGCCCAGATCCCTCTGTCCCTCAGCGACACCTGGATCCCTCTGTCCAGCAGCGACGCCCGGATCCCTCTGTCCCACAGAGACGCCCGGATCCCTCTGTCCCACAGCGACGCCCAGATCCCTCTGTCCCGCAGCGACGCCCGGATCCCTCTGTCCCACAGCGACGCCCGGATCCCTCTGTCCCGCAGCGACGCCCGGATCCCTCTGCCCCACAGCGACGCCTGGATCCCTCTGTCCCGCAGCGACGCCTGGATCCCTCTGTCCCGCAGCGACGCCCGGATCCCTCTGTCCCGCAGCGACGCCCGGATCCCTCTGTCCCGCAGTGACGCCCAGATCCCTCTGTCCCACAGCGACGCCCGGATCCCTCTGCCCCACAGCGACACCCGGATCCCTCTGTCCCACAGCGCGCCCGGATCCCTCTGTCCCACAGCGACACCCGGATCCCTCTGTCCCACAGCGACGCCCGGATCCCTCTGTCCCACAGCGACACCCGGATCCCTCTGTCCCACAGCGACGCCTGGATCCCTCTGTCCCACAGCGACACCCGGATCCCTCTGTCCCACAGCGACGCCCGGATCCCTCTGTCGCACAGCGACGCCTGGATCCCTCTGTCCCACAGCGACACCCTGATCCCTCTGTCCCACAGCGACACCCGGATCCCTCTGTCCCGCAGCGACGCCCAGATCACTCTGCATTGCAACAACACTCAGATCCCAGTATCCCGCTGGGATAGAAAATGGGGAACCAGTAGATGTGATACACTTGAATTCCAAGAAGCATTTCATCAGATGCCACCCAAAACCTTAACACACGAAATAAGTGTTGATGGAGTTGGGAGTGTCACATTAACATGGATAACGGATTGGTCCATGGGAAGAGAGACGGGATAAATGGGAATTGTTTGAGTTGGCAGGCTGTGACTGAGGGGAAAGGGTCAGCCATGGGCTTTTTACATTCGATTCCAATGATTTAGACGGAGTGACGAAGAGTAATGTTCCCTGATGATACAGAGATATTGTGGAAGGGGAACTGGGAGTGGGATACGGAGTGGGGGGGATGTGAGCTGGGATGGGGATACAGAATGGGTGGGGATGTGAGCTGGGATACAGAGAGACTGCAGTGAGAGACATTGACCTGTTGAGCGGGAAGCATGATGACAGGTGGAGTATTAAGTTCGAGATGTTTGAGGTTATTCACTTTGGCGTCAAGAGGGACTCAGTTGGACTTGGAAAGGAACTTAAAGTCAGTATTGAGGGCAGCAAGCCGGGGAAATAATGGTGAAGGGGTGCGGGGGAGCGGCAGTGCCTCTGGACCAAGGGGCGGCCATTTTGGACTGAGATGAGGGGAAGCGTCTTGGCTCAGAGGGGGGTTGACGAAGCTCTTTAATTCTCTACCCACCACTCCCCCCGAGAGTGTTGCGGATGATCCATCGTTGAGTATTATCGGGAATAGTGTGGAGATATCATAGAATCATAGAACCCTGACAGTGCAGAAGGAGGCCACTTGGCCCATCGAGTCTGCATGGACTACAATCCCACCCAGACCCTATTCCCATAAACCCACATATTTACTCGAGCTAGGCCTCCTGACACTAAGGGACAATTTAGCACGGCCAATCCACCGAACCTACACATCTTTGGACATTAAGGGGCAATTTAGCACGGCCAATCCACCTAACCCGCACATCTTTGGACACTAAGGGGCAATTTAGCATGGCCAATCCACCCTAACCTACACATCTTTGGACACTAAGGGACAATTTAGCACGGCCAATCCACCTAACCCGCACATCTTTGGACACTAAGGGGCAATTTAGCATGGCCAATCCACCCTAACCTACACATCTTTGGACACTAAGGGACAATTTAGCACGGCCAATCCACCTAACCTACACATCTTTGGACACTAAGGGACAATTTAGCACGGCCAATCCACCTAACCTACACATCTTTGGACACTAAGGGGCAATTTAGCACGGCCAATCCACCTAACCCGCACATCTTTGGACACTAAGGGGCAATTTAGCATGGCCAATCCACCCTAACCTACACATCTTTGGACACTAAGGGACAATTTAGCACGGCCAATCCACCTAACCCGCACATCTTTGGAGTGTGGGAGGAAACCGGAGCACCCGGTGGAAACCCACGCAGACACGGGGAGAATGTGCAGGCTCGAAATAGACAGTGAGCCGAGCCGGGAATCGAACCCGGGTCCCTGGCGCTGTGAGGCAGCAGTGCTAACCACTGTGCCACCATGCCGCCCCTTTGCACTCAGGGGAAATGGAGGGATATGGGGAGGGGGAGGGAGAGCAGAGACGAGTCAGCCATAATGGAATTGGAAGGTGGACATCGGGGGGAGGGGGCGAATTTGATGGGCCCAATGGCCGACATCGGAACCGGAGTCTTGTGTTTGAGATGCGGATGGGATCCAGAGAGAATTTGTCATCAGTTGTGAATTCCCTCCCCCCGGTCCGATCGTTGTGTCAGCGGATACTCACATAGGTGGACAGCAGGCAAGAGGTCTTCTGTTTGAGAAGGAGAGTCAAGTCATGGGTCCGTCTGATCAAGGTGTTTACAGCGATGGAGGCACTGTCGCACTGTGCCAGGGAACATACCAGGAACAGGAACGCTATCTCTGCAGGAAGGGAAGGACCAGAGAGGTTTCAGTACAGATTCGATCGGTTCCCATTGCCGATTTGCAACTCCCTCCCTCGAGCCACTCACCCCCCGCTACTCCTCCAACCCCCTCCCTATCTCTGTAACCTCCTCCAGCACCTACACCCCCTCCCTATCTCTGTAACTTCCTCCAGCCCCTACACCCCTCCCTATCTCTGTAACCTCCTCCAACCCCCTCCCTATCTCTGTAACCTCCTCCAACCCCCTCCCTATCTCTGTAACCTCCTCCAACCCCCTCCCTATCTTTGTAACCTCCTCCAACCCCCTCCCTATCTCTGTAACCTCCTCCAACCCTCTCCCTATCTCTGTAACATCCTCCAACCCCCTCCCTATCTCTGTAACCTCCTCCAGCACCTACACCCCTCCCTATCTCTGTAACCTCCTCCACCCCCCTACACCCCCTCCCTATCTCTGTAACCACCTCCAGCCCCTACACCCCCTCCCTATCTCTGTTACCTCCTCCAGCACCTACACCCCTCCCTATCTCTGTAACCTCCTCCAGCCCCTACACCCCCTCCCTATCTCTGTAACCTCCCCCAGCCCCTACATCCCCACCCTATCTCTGTAACCCCCTCCAGCCCCTACACCCCCTCCCTATCTCTGTAACCTCCTCCAGCCCCTACACCCCCTCCCTAACTCTGTAACCTCCTCCAGCCTCGACACCCCCTCCCTATCTCTGTAACCTCCTCCAGCCCCTACACCCCTCCCTATCTCTGTAACGCCCTCCAGCCCCCTACACCCCCTCCCTATCTCTGTAACCTCCTCCAGCCCTACACCCCCTCCCTATCTCTGTAACCTCCTCCAGCCGCTACACCCCTCCCTATCTCTGTAACCTCCTCCAGCCCCTACACCCCTCCCTATCTCTGTAACCTCCTCCAGCCCCTACACCCCTCCCTATCTCTGTAACCTCCTCCAGCCCCTACACCCCCTCCCTATCTCTGTAACCTCCTCCAGCCCCCTACACCCCTCCCTATCTCTGTAACCTCCTCCAGCCCTGACACCCCTCCCTATCTCTGTAATCTCCTCCAGCCCCCTACACCCCCTCCCTATCTCTGTAACCTCCTCCAGCCCCCTACACCCCCTCCCTATCTCTGTAACCTCCTCCAGCCCCTACACCCCCTCCCTATCTCTGTAACCTCCTCCAGCCCCCTACACCCCCTCCCTATCTCTGTAACCTCCTCCAGCCCCTACACCCCCTCCCTATCTCTGTAACCCCCTCCAGCCCCTACACCCCCTCCCTATCTCTGTAACCTCCTCCAGCCCCCTACACCCCCTCCCTATCTCTGTAACCCCCTCCAGCCCCTACACCCCCTCCCTATCTCTGTAACCTCCTCCAGCCCCCTACACCCCCTCCCTATCTCTGTAACCTCCTCCAGCCCCCTACACCCCCTCCCTATCTCTGTAACCCCCTCCAGCCCCTACACCCCCTCCCTATCTCTGTAACCTACACCAGCTCTGCCATCCTTTCCGGGTTGTATCACAGCTTGGT